>NW_019417977.1:0-51001 GCF_000390285.2 Anoplophora glabripennis
ACGCAATTTAGCTTTTCTAATATCTGGTACGTAGGACATGCAATCAAAATAAGAGGGCAGGTACTACAAACCCTTCATAAATGATTACAAGCCACTTGGCGTAATTTTTGGAACAGTAATTTTGTTTCTTTCACGTTGGCAACTAACAGTAAAATTGGTGTAATTTTTCACTAAATTTTATTCAATGAATCTGCGGTCACATTATCTAGAGCGTAGACACAACGGTGTGTCATTGTTGATTGTAAACGAATCGTTAATATTGGTGACACTAAGTTTTAGGGATTTTTAGTTGACGGTACCAGCCGTGCAATGTTGGTTGCCTAATTTCCACAGTCATGTGGCTTTTTATTCATTTATGAAGGTTCTGTATAAATTACAAAAACAGGAAACGTGCAGTCAAAAGAAATGTAATTTTCGAAATTTGAAAATGACCTAAAATGACGTCGCATTCTCTGGTAAGTTACCAATTCTTAAGTGACTGGTCAGTTAGCCATCACTAAAAAATAATATCTGTCGTGTTTTCCTGTAGGAATTTTTGGAAATGACAATCAAATCAGATGGATCATTTTAACAGGTGTTTTAAGTATATGGCTCCTCACAATTGTTTGAATGCATGGCACAAGAAATTGGGGCCTGGATGTAAAATTAAGTACGTATACTAAAATTTTATTACATGAATCAGTTCACTTTTCCGATGTCAAGATTAGTGATGGGCATAATCGAGCAATTTTGATAATTAGTTATTAGTACTTGAGCACTTCTAATAATCGAGTAATCACACGAGATATTGGTCATTTTTATCCCATCGTGTATAGCGTGCTTTCACGGGAAAACACTACATAGGAGGTGCGTCAGTCAAACTCGTGCGGCTTCAGCGGTGGGGATGTTGATCTCTGCGTGTGGCGTTGTGGCGTACGTGATCACATCTCGCATCAGTCAGCTTGCAGCACCCAGCGCTCTCCACCCTTCCGAATTTACTAACTCGAACGAAGCTAATTCCTTATGTAGCGTTGTACGGTGAAAGCACGGTATAGGGTGTCGCTCTTAAATGTGATACAAGCCTGTAACTTCTTTATTTTTTGGCCGATTTCAAAAATTTTTATTTGGGAATGTAGGGTAAAAAAAACTGTCTAACAGTGATACTGCTGTTTTTTCATGGCCAACTAGGTCTCATTTTCTTGACGTCAAAACAGCTAATTGGTATTAGCGATTTTTTTCAAAAAACAGATTACATATTCTCATTCTGCATCCCTTAAACCGTCTTACCACTAAGTTTCATCAATATCGATACATCTTCAGGCAAGCACAAGTAACACACAAGCCTATAACTTTATTTTTTGGCTAATTTCAAAAATTTTTTTTATGGAATGTAAGGTAAAAAAACTATCTAACTGTGATACTGCTGTTTTTTATTAATGCAATACACGGTCAACTAGTGCTCATCTAAAGCTATATATAATTTGATGAAACTTGATGGTAAGACGTAGAGATGGGAAAATTCCCAAACTATGAAAATTCCTGGAAAGTTTCTGTTCTTTATTGTTTTGTGAGTGGACTGTATATTTGTTGGGTTTTTATCGAGTTCTTGTATTAAATAGTTCAAAATTCAAATTATCGAGACATTTATTATTTTTATTTATATTATTGACAGAAAGTGTTTCCTAGTTACATACAGCTTACTATTTTAATTAATAATTATTTTATAGATTTTAAAACTAAGTAAACATACCGCGGGCCTTGAAAGGACCAGCTTTCAAAAAAAAAGATTTGAAAGAAAAATGAACTAAATACTAATTAATGTCATTAATTGGCAAAGGACATATTTTAGTTATTGCTCTTTTGAAAACACCATAGGAAGTTTTTAATGTCACTACTCTGATGACTCCATCCTCACCAGGAAAAACTTCTGTAATTCTTCCTAACGGCCACTTCAAGGGGGGAGTGTTTTCATCCTTTATCAACACCAAAGAACCTGGCTGAAGTTGATCGTTACTGGAACCTTTGAATTTCCATTTATTACGAGTTTGTAATGAGCTAATGTATTCATTTTTCCAACGCTTCCAGAAATGTTGACTTATTTGCTGGATTCTCTGGTACTGCGATAAACGGTTCGATGGTATTTCCATTATGTCAACTTGAGGTANATCATATTCCTCGACATGGCGCCCAACGTGGGGCTCGATTCGAACTTCCGATGTCTCCACCGAGGGCCCATGTCGATGAAACACTACGCGAAGATCATATTCCACGACAGTATCAACAGATACTTCTAGCTTATTTTCAACTTCCCTTACAATATAGGGTACAGTACTCTGATTAGGTTCATTACTATGCTTAGGCAAAACATCAGACACTGGTAATGTAGCACTAATTTCCGCACTTGGTTCTAACATTATTCCTGAATTGGCCGCCTTATATTCTAACACTACACTTGTATCGGGCGAATTTATCATAGGACGTAAATTATCCGAGTGCACGAACTTGATATTATTATCTATTTGTACTAAATACGTACAAAAACTCAAAATTTTCACAATTTTCCCTTTCTGCCATACTTTGGTTTGTTTGTTCAACAAAAACATAATCATTTACTTTATACAATTTCAATTTCCTTTCTACATTTTTAGAAGCAAATTTTGATTTGTTACTATGGCTAGGTTTCAGTAAATCGAATCTGGTTCTTGGCTTAATTTTTAAAATACTCTCTGCTGGAGTAATACCGGTGACAGTGGTTGGAGTATTTCGATATGTGAATATGAAATTATGCAAGTTCGACAAAATTTTACTTTCCGAAATATTTTCTCCTTTCTGGGAAAATAACGCTTTTTCTAGTCCCTTTTTCAAAGTTTGTACACTCCGTTCTGCCAATCCATTGCTTTGATGATGATAAGGAGGGGATTTAATTGGATTAATACCGTTTGCCTGACAAAATGATACAAATTCAGACGAATTAAATGGGGGCCCATTATCAGTTACCAACTCAACTGGTAAACCAAAAATTGAAAAAACATCTTTTAATTTTGATATCGTTTCTAACGCATTAGTACCATTCTTCATTAATTTTACTTCTATCCATTTTGATTTTTCATCGACTAATATAAGGAATGTAAATTTATATTTAAAGAAAAAATCTACATGAACCCTATAAAAATTATGAGGAGCATTTGGCCATGGCAATAACGTGCTGGATTTTGTAAAATTCTGATTATATTGACATATATCACAAGATGATATAAATTTCTCTATGTCGACATTCATAGTAGGCCACCAACAGTACGAGCGATTGAGCATTTTAGATCGAACTATACCATTATGTTGTTCATGAAATAATTTTAAAACATCCGTTTGCAAGGCTTTTGGAATGATCACTTTGTTACCAATGAGAATACAATTTTGTTCTACGGATAACTCATTACGTCTCTTGAAAAATGGTTTAATATTTTCATCTGCAATAAACTTCGGCCATCCACTAATGGTAAAATCCTTAACTTTAATCAAGACTAGATCTTTATTCACTTCTTTAGAGATATCAGTACTATTTAGAGGAATTTTATCAACTAAATTGAACGAGTAAATGAAATCCGAAATGTCAGTTTTAGATTTACACGGTAATCTTGACAACCCATCTGCATTACTTATACTACTCCCTTTTTTATATTGAATGTCATATTGATAACCCGAAAGTGTAATTGCCCACCTTGTAATTCTAGCAGCAGCTGATGCTGGTATGCCTTTATTCTTACCAAAAATATATTGAAGTGGTTGATGGTCAGTAATTAAAATAAATTTACGACCATATAAAAATTTATGAAATTTTTTTACGGCAACCATTATGGCTAAAGCCTCCCTTTCCAGATTGCTGTATTTTTGCTCTGTGTCAGATAAGGTACTGGACATAAACATTACCGGCTTTTCTATACCATCGATTATATGGCTTAGAACGGCTCCGACCCCGTAAGAACTAGCATCACAAGTAACATAGATTGGAAGCCCTGGGTTATAATAAATTAATACACTATTTGATGTTACCAACTCCTTGCTTAATTGAAAAGCAGTATCACACTCTATTGACCAATCTTTAGTAACATTACTTCCTGATTTACATAGATCATACAAAAGTTTTAATTTTGATGAAAGCATAGGAATAAATTTCCCGTAATAATTCAATAGTCCTAAATACGATTTTAATTCAGTTAAAGTTTTTGGTTTCGGTGCGGCTTTAATTGCTTTAATTTTGTCTTCTGTTGGGTGAATGCCCTTTTCATCTATAAGGTGTCCTAAAAATTCAATTTGCTTATGAAAAAACTTACATTTTTGTTTATTTACTTTGACATTATACACTTCAAGTCTTTTTAGAACATCTCGTACATGTTCATAACACTCACGTAATGACGATCCAAACACAAGGATATCATCCATAACATTTAGTATTTTTTAGGCCAGCTAACATAGTATCCATAACCGCCTGAAATATACCTGGTGCTGAACTTATACCATACGTTAACCTAGTATATGCAAAAAGACCCAAATGTGTGTTAATAACTAGTAATTTTCCCTTTCCCCTTTCAAATCTAAAACCGTAAAAAACTTTTGACCACTAAGACAGGCAAATATATCTTCTGGAATTGGTAAAACACAGTGATTAGAGGAAAACACCTGATTTAATGTTTTTTTAAAATCCACACAAATGCGTAACTCGCTTGAATTCTTTTTTGGAACAACCACATAGGGCTGGCCCAATTACTAAAATTTACTTTACGTAATATTCCAGAGTTAACCATTTTTATTAATTCTAATTCAATTTTATCTTTCAATGCATAGGGCATATCATACGCTCTAACAAAGATAGGTTGTGCTCCCTCTTTTAATTTAAGTTCAATTTTAAATTTGTTTATGTAAGACTCAGGTTGATCTAAAAAGACACTTTTGAAATCATTTTTGATGTTTAATGTTAATTACGCAACAACTTGTTCTTTTTGTACTAGGCTTTCTATTTTTTTTTGTTCTGAATTGATTTTTCGCAACTCACATCTCGACCCACCTGTTCCGACTGCCACTGGCTTACCTGCTGAATTTCATTTGACTCTGTTTTTTTTTGAAAAATTAATGTGTCCCCTCCAGTCGGGACTCAGACGTTTTAACCAGTTTCGACCTATTAATGGTACAAACTTATACTTGGATTTAAGAACTACTAGTGGCAAACTTAAAAATACCTTATGGTTCACAACAACATCAGTTTCACCTATGATACCAACTTCTTGCCCTGTAAGGACTCTTAGATCATAATTTACATTGTAAAGGGTTAAATTTGATAAATATTTATTAAAATCGTCAATGTGCATTACCGTACGACATGCACCTGTGTCTATTTCAAAACAAATCTTCCTACCTTCCAGATCTAACACTGCCTTTTCTGCATCTTTTTTCATGGATCCTAGGACTGACAAAAATCCTAATACTAGTGAATCATCCTGACTGGACTCCTCACCTTCGACTTCCTCGACTGCATTGACATTTGGACTCTTACACACTCGACTGGTGTGACCTTTTTTCTTACATTTGAAGCATTTCCAACCCCTGTCCGGACAGTTATTCGGATCATGTTTCCTTAGACAACAGAAACAAGGTCTCCATTGGGTTCCTCCTTCTTTTGACTGACTGGACTTCGATTCATTCTTGAACACTTTCTTCTTTACAAACAATTTATCTAAATCTTCTGCGACTGACAACACATTGTTTTCGCCTCCCATAGACTTTATTTGACCTTCAGCTAATTCCATCGCAAGGGCTGTTTTATACGCACTTTCGAACGTAAGGTTGTCTTCTGATAATAGTTTTCGTTTGATAGCATACGACCGAACGCCACAAACCAATCTGTCCCTTAGGCACTCTGACAAGAATTGACCAAAACTACAATATTGCGAGAGGTTTTTTAATTTTGCTACAAACATTTTGATGTCTTCGTTTCCTTCTTGTATCGCATTGTAAAATTTGTACCTTTCTGCTATTACCAGCCTTTTTGGGGAATAGTGATCTAAGACTTTCTTTAACTCCACATACGTTCTCGTACTCGGTAAATCAGGGGCTAGGAGATCTTTTAGAACATTGTAAGCCTCTCCCCCCAATAATGTTAACAGCATTGCTACCTTTTTATCTGCCTCGACTGCATTGCAAATAAATAATTGTTCCAATCTTTCCAAATATGACGTTATATCAGTTTCTTTTGGGTTGAACTTTTCGATAGACCCTATCATTGCCATTTTGTTTCACTCACAGACCTCAACTACTTGACTTGTTTCTAATACTCGACACGTGGAATTCGATTTTCTCGTCGCCAATTTACTGTTATGTATTGACTAATATAACAGACTCTGTTTTGTATTAAGACTTTTATTTGACCATTAATTTTAATGATAACATGAAATACAATTAGACGGTGTGACTGTGGCGTGACTGACTCGACTCAATGTTCACAACCACTGACCCATTGCTGCCAACCCATTTCACTGAACCACAGTCCACTGAGCTAACATAACAGTTTACAAAAAGCTCCTTTAGCACGGTAGTCAACTGATTTTACACTTAACTCTTGTCACTCCGGTTCCCAATAACCATGCCGAACGCTACATATAGAAAAGAAGTTTTGTGTGTAGACGTCTACTTACTTTGAACTTGGGCTAGTCAACTGGTAGGCTACTTAGTGGTACCAGTTAGTTATACCATTAACTATACCAATGTAAACGCTGCTTAACAGTTTAGACGCTATCTAGCCTCATTTAGAGAGCTGAAATTGTGATTTTTTTTTCAAAAACAACTATCTCGAAAACGATAAGTTTTAAACACCATGTACATTTAATAAACTCTACCTAATATTAACCAAGGAATTCAAAAACGCAATATACAGCGCATTCCATTTAAAATAATAAAGTTATGTAGCGCCCACGTGAAATGCAACACTCTGCAAAGCTAAAAATATTTTCTTTACATGGCCCACATGATTCCAGACAACTTTTCTTAAAAACATTTTTTTTATAAATTTTACAGTTGCAGAGTTACAGAAAAATCCCTCTTAGGTGGAAGACCCTGTATAAATTTACAAATAAAACAATTGTATATTTATTATGCATGCTTTATTATTAGTAGGTACATTAAATAATAGTTTATATACATTTGACTACAAAGAAGAGCATTTAATAAAATTATACAACTAAACATATTTATAAATAAATGGTCTCACTATAAATAGTCTATTTAAAAAACAAACACTGGAAATAATTAAATATCAGATAACGATAAAGTTAATAATATTGTATTTATGTTGTTTTTAAAGACAAATTTAAATTTCATAAATATTTCTACATGTCCATCACAAAATACATTTGTGATAACTTTTAAGAAAATCAATATGGGGAAATAGATATACAGAAATAGAAAAGATATTTTGTTTGTTTAGGCCAAATTAGATGAATGCGTATAATTATAGAGATATTACTATGTATTAAGAAACAATATTTGGAATATTAAATTATTCGAGAATTTGTTGATGGAAAAATGAAAATTTATTCATTAAAACGTAAATTATAATTTAAATTTTATTTACAAAATATGTTTATAAATAAAATTGTTAATAATAACAAATATGTAGATAATTTTAGATGTTAACTGAATTCAACTCTAAGATGCACTTGCCCTTAAACTTCTAAATTTATTTAATAGAGTTTAGATTAATAATAAAACTTGTTAATTTTATTTATCATTATTTTTACTAGTACCTTTATGAACAAGACATAAAATTGAATCAATATTACAAATTTTATTTCAAGTCATTGAACTACTTTGCTTTCTACACTGTTCAAACTCAATTTATAATTATATTTGACATTTTAGTAGTATAATCATATATTCTCTAATAATCACTGTGCTTCATTAATAATATATAACAAAAATTCTAGAAAGAAATAAAAAAATAGTAAAAGAACAGCTGTTAATCAGGAAATCACAGCGCTTATCAATAAATATAAGACCATAAATACGAGTGGTGCAACATAGAAAAAATATTTATTATAAGAACGATTGCAGATCATATTATATTTTTCAGTCATCATTAATAAATCACGTTGCAGTTTAACTTTTTCCTCACTAACTTGTGCAAATCGTTCTTTTAAAAGGACTAGTTCTTCTTCTAAATTTATTAGTTGATCATATGTGACAATATTATTTGATACGGTTGATATATCTAAAGTATTTTGTTCAATTTTATGTTTTTTTACATTATAATTAACTTCCTTCAATTTTTCTTGAGCCGTTTCTAAATCTTTTATCAAGTGCATAATTTTATCTTTATACTGCTGATTTTCATTACAACTTTCTTTCCATTGTTGTCGTAAAAGGATCAGTTTTTGTTTTAGATCTTCATTTTCAATTAGTTTCTGATGAGAAAAATTTTTTTCTTCATGTAAAGCCTTGTCTAGTTCAGCAATTTTTTGTTTGTTTCCATTTGAAATTGATTCTAGTAATTCGATTTTCTTCCTTAGTTCATTTTGGGCTGACTGAAATTGGTATTTTAAAGTTTTGGAATCGACATGTTCAGAACCATAGATGTCTTTCTCATAATAATCCATACAATTTTCGGAAACATCCTCAAGCTCATTAATGTCCTAAAAAAATATGACAACTATGGTGAAAATATAAATTATACATGTATAAGGTTTTACAATTTTTTCCCAATGTATGTAAATATCATTATACATGATGTTTCAGAAGAGCGTACAATTAATTATAGTGGTACCAGTACCAGTATGACTACCAGAACGTAAGATAATTTTGTTATATTACGTATATTTTTAAATTTTTTCTAAATCAATTTTGCCAATATTTCTAAAGATAATCGATATATCATATTGAAATATAGGTTTATGTTTTGAGAATCCCAATATAGCCTGGCTTGTTTTTAATTGAATTATACCAGATGTTTATTGCAACCCATGGTTATTTTTTGCAACCCATGGTGATGTTAGGATTTTGAGGCCCTCGGTACAATTTTCTTAATTTTCTTTTTAATTTTAGATAAAAAACGTACTCTTGTTAATATTTGCTAGAACACTTTGTTTTTAAGAAAATGTGCAAATATTGGAGGCAAGTCCACCAAGTAATACTATGTTTAACTTTAAGACGATTTTTTGTTCAAGTAGATGGTTTATTTATTATTACTAACAAAATAAAATATATTTTCATTATTCAGTTAATGCAGAAAATATACAAAATACCGTTTGCAGTTCTGTGAAGAAATTCTCCAAATTTTTGGTGGGTACCCAATTTGTTTTTCCCAAGAATGTACGTTTCAACTGGATGGTCAGTCAATTGCCATAATTGCCGATACTGGAGTGATGAAAATCTACGCATTTTTCATGAAACTCATACGCAGCATCCAAGGAAATTGAATGTTTGGGCGGGCATACTGGGATACCACCTCATAGGGTTTCTTCCTACAGGTCAATCTGAATGGAAACAAACATGTATCTGAATCTACTGGAAACGAATATCTACACGATGGTTGTAGAAGTATTGCAAAATGACGAGCTTTGCCAGAAGAATATGTGGTTTCAGCAGGATGGTGCTCCACACCACATTATGCCGTAGCTGTGCATGATTTTCATAGCTTTCCAAATACGATGCAGAGGTTCACTTGAGTGGCCTCCCAGATCGCCAGATCTAATGCCCTAATTTTTTTTCTATGGGGACACTGAAAGTCAAAAACGACCCCGCACAAAACCAATGGAAAAAGACTTTTCGTCAAATTGCTTGAAATTGTGGGATCAAATAGGTGAAATGATGTAGATCAAAAGTCCCCATGGGCCCGACCACCACTATGCACGGTTTCGCAGATACGTAAGCTGAAAGTCACTCAATATAGCCAAATCTGCACTTAGCGTTACCCAGGATTAACGCCGTGGACGTGGCAGACACTTGACACCATGTGTGTGTACGTGCATGTGAGTGTGTGTGTAAATGTGTATGTATGTGTGTACATATAATCAAAAATCGATGTACTCAGCGATCCTCACACTCAACAAAGATGACCTGGTTCTCCGAGAATTATTAGGAATACTTCCATCAACAATTGCCATCAAGAGGATTTATTATCTCAATGTTTTGAATTTGATTATTCATCCTGAAATCGAGTATACTCATTAGAACTCGGAGTGAAGGATATTTAACTTTATCTTCATGTCTTGCATACCCTAAGTATCTTGTAGTAGCCGCTACCTGGGCGCATTTTCCTAAAGTTTTTGCTCCTTGTTTACAGGTATAGAAGTAACCAAGAATGGGTTCATCTTCATTCTCAGGTTCAGGATGATTTACATACTCTTCATTAAATGAGATCCATAATTGATGAATCGTGGCAAATCTGAATCGAAAAAACAGCCTAATCCTCATGAAACCTGGTTCATTTGTATTTTAATCCAAGTAAAAAGTGCATTCTTCATCTTCTTACTCATCATGATCAATTCTGCCAGCTGTTAATTCAACCTATTGTGCTCTTCGGCGCACCAGGTTCTCTATTTTTACTCTTGCCTGAATAATGTTAACTTCTTGTACTTGAATCAGCATTCTATCAGCTAGATTTTCATCTGTGCTTACCATTGTGATGGTTCTGATATATGTATTTATTTATTATAGCTCTGGCAATTAAAAGAAAATCACTCAAATTCGGGATATGTGTAAAAAAAAAACTTGAATATTCTTTGGAGATGTCCGTTTCGAACCTCTACTATCCATCTTGTTTTGGTTATTAGTCTTGACTCATTTGCCTCTTCAGTTGAGAATTGAGTCTAATTTGGCTGTAGTAGTGGTGTCATTTTCGTATTCAAACCAATTCTCTGGAAGGTAGGAATAGCATCTCGATATCCACGATCTACAATGCATATATCTTGTTGTCGAAAACAGTCTCGCATTCCATTAACATCTCTATTAAACTTGTTCAGGAGAATTTTGGCATTGTTGTTAGCAGAGTTTGAAAAATAAATACCTTGAATGTAATATATAGCCATCAGAAGTAACTATCATTGAAGGCTTTACCAAATGTTTACCTTTGTGGACACAGTGTGATTGTCTTAATGGTTTAGAACAAGAACTCGTCTCAAAATCTATGGAAGTGCAGTCAATATAGGTGACTACTTTTAGTTCCTGTGGTGTAGGATTATACAAACGATTCGCAAATGGAGTCACGTGTCTTTCTTTATAATCTTCTCGGGCAATAACCTCAAATCCAATGTTCTCGGGGGCAAATTGCATCATCGAGGATTGTCTTATTCTTTAAATGATGATTTTATTGTCAGATCCAAACCAAAATTTAAAAAGTCGTATGTCATCGTGAGCAGAAATGAGCATAGGATGCTATTTAATGTTTAAGGGTATTTTACGTACTTGTCTAAGGGGTAGCATCCAAGATACCAAAACTTATGCCATCAAGTGTTCCCCTTGAAAAGATAATGGACACGTCTGAGGTTTTTAAATTTTTTTTTAATTCCGATATTTTCCAAGTGGAAAGTTTTAATCGAAACAGCCTGTATATACTACATGAGTATATGGATTTATTCTATGAAAACCATTCTTTACGAATAATGACATGAAAAAATCACTATAACTCTATTTTCAATATTTTCAAAAGTTTGAGAAACACCCAAAAAAAGAGACCGGAATGAAAACACCCGTATTACATATTACCGGAAAAGAATACAGTATTAATACTATAGGAAATAGTAGCTCCGAACCTGCTCTTTCCATCTAATATACTGGTTTTCTACTTGGATATTTGGGCAAGGAACTCCTGATGTGAAAAAGTGTGAGTAATTCAATGTCACCTGAAATGCGCATCAATTTTGTCAATAAGATCAGGCCTTAAAAGACAGAAAATGTGTTGCGGTACTTATAAATTACCCGATACTATAAAGGACAAAGTTAAAACATTAGAAGCTTACATGTATGTGGAAGAAAATTTGGATTTTAATAACTATGTTTAATTATTGTTTTTCCATGAAAACGGGAGTGTCGGCGAGATTTCGAATACAGAGCGTCCTTATAGCGATGAAGATGGGGATAACTCAGTGGGCCTAGTACATTTTGTGAATTACATTTAAAAAAAAAAAGCATTCCAGCAGTAATTTAAATTTTCTGAATAAACAATTAAAATTATGTGACATAATTCAATTTTCTCAAAAATATCAATACACATACCTTTGTACAGAATTTTATGCTGTACAACTTTGGTCCTTTGCATGTTTGTGAAAGTGCTAATAGGTACTTTTCAAGTTATTCAAGAAATAAGATTTCGGCCATTTCTAGAATTTTCCCGGTCGGCTCACGTGCAAAACAATTTTTTTTTTCCTCATTTACTAGCGAAAATTAGCCACATACAAAAAATTGTGCTCTTCAGAATTAGTGTCATCTTCAAATACAATTTTTACTACAGTGATGGTGACATACATCTGAAAACACTTGTCTTGATCATATTATGCTTGTGTAAGCAAAATGCCATAAAATTGTGACAGTTGCATTTCCCCTCACATACATTTTATTGCGGAAACAGTGTATTTGACATAAACCAACATAAACTTGGCAAAGTTTATGTCGCGAAAAAATCTTTTTTTCATGTAAATTACTTACGTTTTATAATTAGTTTAATTCGATGTATTAAGAGATAGGTAGCACCACTCAATGGATATGCACCGAAGTAAAATAAGAATCAAAACAATGCGTTCAAAGCACTTCAAACTGATGTTGAGAAAAAATGGGAAAACTTTCAGTCTTTAACTTTAGGTGCTCGCTTTTTAAATCATATTAAATAGAAGGCACTGGAAAAACAATTTTGCATACCGCTATCTGTCACATATCGATTTGTTTGTAATTGCTGTCAATTGCTGAAAAATAATACTCCATACTAATTAACTGTTAATTCTTCCAAATACTCTTGTAATTGATCTTTCAAAAATTTTATACCGTTCACCAGTTAAGGAACCATCATAGTATGGCTCTAATATTTTTGAACCTAGCACCGATTTTGAAAATTTCTTTCTCCTATAATTCTAGGATTATCATGGCTCCAATGGTATAATGTATTGCGGTTAAACATGTGCTTGTTAGAAAAATTACTTTCATCTGTCCATAAAATAATTTTTGGAAAGTTGGGATTATTATTTGCAGTATTTAAGTAGGTACCATCTACAAAACAGTTCAAAGTCATGCTAATGTTCAAAGTCATTTTCATGAAGATGTTGAACCAAATTCACCTTGTAAGAAAACAATTTATGTTATGCTATACAAAACGTACTCGGTTAAACTATGATTCCTGGCTAATTCCTTTATGGAAGTATTCAAATTTTCTGGCACAGTTAATAGTAAATCTAATTCTTGATTCTCATTGCAAGCATATCCTAAGGAAACTCTTTTCTTCTTCAGTGTTTCATACTGTCTTAGATTTGCTTGATTTGAAGTTTACTAAATTTTCTTCTGTTAGAGGAAATTTTATTAGGATAACATTGTAGATATAATTATTGTAAAGCTGCAACACTGTTTTTTTACATTCATAAACTTGCATCAGCCTAATTCTAATCCCAGTCTAATTTAATCTCTCACAACTTAGTCAGTTCTTCGGAAATCCTTTTATTGTGAACATGTCCATAATCAACCATAACAGGAACAAAAATCCCTTCTTTCATTTACATAGTCTTTTAATGCGTGCAAACGTTTGATGATTTGGAATGCATCTGTTTGGAAACCTATCACGGTATACCCTTACAGATTCTCACCCTTTCTTTGACAAAATCCATACACTAACAACATATCAGTCATTTCAGCATTACTGTACCCTTCATTAGCCATTTTATGGAAAAAAAATACTATTACAACTACTAAGCAATTCACATAAAAAAAGAAGACGACCAATTTTGAAATTTTCAAATATTACAAGCACAGAGCACCTAATTAGACACATCAATCAACTACTAGAAGAGCTGGAACAGTGCACAACAACGCCCTCGGTGACGGTAGACGGCAACTTCAAATTATAAATATATTCTTTTATTAATTTTAATCACAGATATGATGATATTACTAAACGTCAAAGTAACATCTGTACTATAATAGTTTTTCATAACTATTTATGAAAAACAGCTTTAGTACCGATGTAATTTTGACATTTAGTAATATATTATAAACTAAGGTAACGGAAAAATGAAACAAACTATTTACAAATATAAGACTTTGCTAACTTTTTTTCTAATCTTATTAACATAACTTCAATTATAATCTTCTGCATATTTGAATAAAATGAAATAGATACATAATCAAAAAAAAATTTGTTTGTTATTTCTACTTTATGTTCGGAACAGTTAATATAAATGGTATCAAGATATTTTTGAAATAATGACTTAATTTTCTTTTATATTACTTATATTCGTTTAAACATTTCTTTATTAAATCATGGCAATGTGGCACACATTTTGACCATTTCTGTAGAGCAATAATTTAATTTTATGCCATATTCTTTAACAAAGTTGTGCTCACTGAGTAGGTCTTTTGATTTAAAACATGCCAAACATGTCTCACAGTTAGTTTGTAACTTTTTTATAATATTGCCACAAACATATGCTATTATTTCGGATTAAAATGAATTGTCCAAGGTATTGACATCCTCTATGGTGGAGAATTCATTTGAATCAGAAGTGATGTTTATGTTCTTAGAATTAATAAATTCTTTGAGATTTATTAATAGATTAAAATTGTCATCTTCGCAATTTTTCGCATTATTTTTATTAGTCGATAAGTTATTAATAATAGCAGTTTTCATGCAGCTAATAAATTGATGTGGGTTGGGATTACTGTTGCTCCTCCATACTGACGAATAATGGCTACAAAAAAATAGTATTAAAAATGTTAATGAAATTTAATATATTACTACCTAAAAAAGTTTTCCAAGGGATATTGCTGGACATTTCTAGTTTTTAAAGTTTTATTTTTAAAATACTCTCCATATAATTCTTTTAAAGAAATTAATGTGAATACGAGGCCTTGTACGCATCTCGGAGATTTTTGTTGAACGCCATTTTTATAATTATTTCCAACTTATTTTTAAAATGTGTAGATTCCAAAATTTTATGTTGCCAATATTTGGCATCATGGCACATTTGAATGGTTTTCCTAAACATCATTAAAATGATTTTTCTAAAAATAAATTCATGTCTTATGTTTTACCTGGAGGGGGTGTGATATTTCGACCATTTAGTGAATCAAATAATGTGACTATAACATTCAGTTGTATTAATAGCTTCTGCAGATAGATTACTTGATGCTACCATTGATTCGATCGTAGCAGTGGCCGTTGCCCTAAAAATTTGTGTGGCATATGACACTTTCATTTTCACGTAACTTTGGTGTAAATTAAAATGTACAGGTCTAATTTTTCTCATTGCTGCAAATTATACATTTAGTAAATATAAAAAAATGTACATACATACCTTGAAGGCGTCTAGATAAATCTATTTTAGGCGCTTCTTTTATATGGGCCCACTTCGCTACTTTATTTTTGTCAAAACATATATCATACTGACTTAAAGCTGTTCCTATATTTTTAATTATATGTGGCACATCATGCAACATATAAACTTTTTTTCGTTAATTACAATGTGATGTCCTCCTGGGTTCCTAAAAATTTTGGAGTATATATTTATTAAAAGCATTACTTTTAATTTAAAAAATTAATTTTACCTTGGTCGCAGACACAACCAACCACATCGATGCGATTATCAATTAAATTATGCAGAATGTGAGTGAGCAGCTGTTTCATATTATACGTTTTTATTTGATCTTTAGCAAAGAAGAAAGCGATAGGTGGTTTCCATCTACCTTTCAGGGACACTAGCATAAAAACTAAGGCATGATTTGACTCTTCTTTAGTTCGTCCAAGGTGCCCGAAGTCTACGTATCCAAGAGGTTTTATCATAGGTTAATCCCGTCTAAGGGAGATTTCATCAAAAAATAATACACATATCATATAGTCCTCCTTGGACTCACTCAATTTTTGTTTTAAATGGATCAACAACTTCATATCTAATCCAATTTGTGGTGGAATTCCAATTAGTGCTTTTTTACGGTAATTTAATTTTTTTTTTTTAGCCGATAACACTTTGGACTTCTTTTATACCACTAATGCAAATATTTTGTCCTCAGCCGTGACAGTACTGAAGTTTTCAATTTTTTCTCAATTAAAGCTCAACATCAAACATTTCTTTCTCAATTTGCCAATTTTGCCCTTTTCCTTATTATATTCACTATATAAATTTTTTTTCTTCGGTGTCAAAAAATTTGCATTTTTTTCTCCAATTTTGTTTAATGCAGACTTTCTTCCTATAAATAGAAAAATTACATACAATATATTACTCCTTATTGTGTGTTTTTATTAGTGATGTAAAATAGCATGCTATTTAGTTTTGGGTGATATATATCAAAATATATATCATTATATATATCAGATGAATTTTGTTAAAAAAAAACTATATTCAAATTAGTTTTTTTATATTGCTAATGCCTTGCTGATTAATTTGACACCAAATACATGTCATATATATGAACTTTAAGAAAAGTTATCAAGTGATCTTTATTTTTTTTCATATTTAGATTGGAATTTTATATTTTTTTTATCATACTGACTTCTAATTTTTGTTGCGTGCTACTGACTGTTTATAAGCAAGTACGCTGTTTATTAGCAATTTAGTTTTATCAACCCAGAAATAAAAAATGGGAAATTTCTAGAACAAGAAAATTTAGTCTTTGTATATCACAATACGTACTTAAAAAAAATTAAAGATAAAAATTGAAATAAAAATTATCAAAAACTTATGATAATAAAGAAACTGCTTTAAAGTAGTACTTAAAAATCTGAAAATTTAGGGGTGTACTATAAATGGGGAGACCTAAGAGCGCACGTAATTTCAACTCACCCCTTCCACCCTAGGGGGTGGGGTGAAGGTTTTTTTTAGACGTACCCTATTTATTTTGCGATTTTCGGATTGTACGCGTAAAACTACCCCCAGAAACGCGTTCTTGGGGGTACGTCTAAAAGACCACCCCTCACCCCCTCTGCACCTACTAAGGTGGAAAGGGCCAGTTGAAATCAGGTTCGCTCTTAGGTCTCCCCACTTATAGTACACCCCTAAAATTTCAGATTTCTATATTTATTTTTGAAGGAGAAAAATGCTCATCGAAAAAACGACAAAATCCATACGAGGGTGGTGGTTTGGTTTTTGTGCGAATTCGGCAAGAACGCGCTTTCGGGGGTAGTTTTACGCATAGAATCCGAAACTCGCAAAATGAGTAGGGTACATCTAAAAAAACCACCCGTCACCCCCTAGGGTGGAAGGGGTGACTTGAAATTACGTGCGCTCTTAGTTCTTCCCATCTATAGTACACCCCTAAAATTTCAGATTTTTATATTCATTTTTGACGGAGATATTCCAGGTACCCAAGAGCTACTACAGTCCAACTCAAGCCTACCACACCACAAGTTTTTAGTTTTAAAATGTAAGGTTATGTTTGAAATTTGGCTTTATTCATGAAATGGCGGGAAAATTGATATATATCAGCTATTAACATATATATAATAGCTGATATGTATCAAAAATTGATATATATCAATTTGTTATATATTTTCACTCACATCACTAGTTTTTATTGTATTAAAGTACAGTAGTAAATACAAAATTATTTTACAAAGACTGTATATAAATATAAACCACTTTAGAGAAAATGTTAGAGAATATGAATAAAATTTTTATTTCAGCAAATGTTTCTTTTAATATTCAATATCTTTAAAAGATTATACTATATTATAATAATGTGGTTAATATCAGTAAATAGTTCTATAACTGTTGTGGTATGTTATACCTCTTTTGTACCAAACACACAGAGCTCCTATTCTTGAATCGTTCAAGCACAATGCCTATACAAGTATATAGCATTGAATCCCTCAATCACAATTGTGAGAAAAATTATCAAACTATTTAATTCACATATCCATTGATCTGAAAAGATTCAAGAGGAAGGCTTCCGACAACTGACTGAATTATAATTATTTTCACAATCTTTATAAACTTGTTTGTATTTTAATTAAATTATTTTTACTATATACTAGAAGTGAAAATAAAATAAAACTAGTGAAACTTACTTTTCGGTTTTGTTGAGGAGTTGAAAATCCAACATGTGATGCGTTTTGAAGCATCATGTGGCTCATATCCTGAGAGGCAGAAGGAGATGAATCAAATTCTGGTACATTTTGTTCTAGTTCTTCTTCAAGTACTTTCAAAAAACCCTTGTCGGGGTAAGCAAATTTTAAGTCTGGTTTTCAATGTACTTGAAAATTTTGAGTCTGTAAAATGAAGTTGGCATATTCTAAGACTATGTGGTTTAATTTAATTTTAATACCAGGGAATTCTTTTGCCAAAGTTGTTATCCATTTTTTCTTCCACTTCGATTCTAAAGGAAACTTGAAAAAACAAAGATCATTTCTTTCCGGATATTTGTAATCACATGTTGGAACACAACATGCAAACTGTGACCGTCCCATCTGAAAAATAATGAAAACTTTTTGCTTATCACCAGAAAATAATATAAATAATTAATATTATTACAAACTAAGTACTTACCTCACGTCTCTTGATCGTAATGTACTTATATATATAAATATAATAATAATGTCCTTTATATTTAATATTAAAGTAATTAACTGCACTATACTAGAATAAGATCCGGTACTTTGAGCGTCGGTTAAGCCTTGGTTAAGTAATCGCATGATTAGACTGTACATATACTGATTTATTTTATACTGGTATATTCACAGTCTATTCGCGTGATTAGTTAATTAAGTCTTAACCGAGACTCAAAGTACGGGCCTAAATAAACATATCTAGTGAACAATGACTTGTTAGATATCACCACGGAATATTTTGCAGAAATTATTGATAAAAGAGCTTACTGTATTACTCACAATTCGAAAACTGCTAGCGGTATGATCAACTAATGCAACGTGATAGTTTTTTGGCCGATTGACACCCACGTGATTACAAGAGACATTTGAGAGAGTTGTCATTTAATTATACTGTTTCCACAGCAATTGCAGAGGTGATTTGATTTTCGGTTAGCTTTTGTCGCTTCATCAATGAGCAAAGAGCGCAGAATATGTTTTTCCATTGAAAAACATATCTTTTAAAAGAGGTCAATAATAGTTAGTAATTTTTTAGATTTTTATGTCATTTAGATTGCTTACATTGTTTAGATTGTGTTAGATTGATTAGATTGTTTTTAGAAAGTGTGTTGTTTACTGTCAATTCTGTTTGCAGTAAAATTGTTAAATAAACGGAATTTAAAATTGTAATTGCACTGTTTCTTCTAAAAGCCTATTTCTTGCTAATAAACGATTACTCCTAATCTTGTTTATCAGTGGAGTTAAAATAAGTTATAAACAAATTTATTTATGTATTTACAAATCTAAATGCCTTTTTGCTGAAAACGGTTGGCTTTAGAGATATTAGCAAGGTATACCTTTTTTAAGCAGAAAAGTTAGGGGAAAAGATTTTTCTAGCCCAAAGTGAAATACACCATGGCACAAAAAAGTTCTGGTAGTTTAAATGCGTTCTAATGGTCGCTTCTGGCACCTTCTAGAAGATACAACGAAATAGTCGATAAATTCGAATTTCTCATCCCAAAAAACCACCGGATACAAAATTTCACGAAACTACCTCGAACTAGTTGAAATATATTAAAGAAAATGTTATTAATTTTTTCAACTTTGACACCCTATAGTTCCGTTATTATCAATTTTTGGACTAAGGTAAGTTTAGTTAAATCAATTTATTTGAAGCCATACTATATCTGCTGGAGAGTTGTAGAGACACCCTGTATAGTATTTTTCAAGGCCCTTTATACAATTTAAATTTTGTCACTAGTGTCAAATTTAGAGAGACAAATAGATTATAAATCTCTCAAAAATGCAATTTAACTTATTACATGACCAAAAAATAAATAACAATAGGGTTGTTGACCAAATTTCAAAAAGTAGATAATATAATTCTACACGTACTAATTAGTGTGTATGCACAATTAGAGATTGAAAAATGCGTCGGAACAGTTTTAAAATAATTATTTAAAACTGATTTTTTTATAATATTTCAAAACAGCCGTGACGTCATAAGGGGCACCTTGTAATGAAATTATGTGTAGATGATTGCGTAAAGGAAAAAAATTGGCGGAAGAAGATGCTCTGTCAACACTGTCAGTAGTGTCAGTCTGTCAGTGACATTGTCGCATGAAATATTTTCAAGTCTACTAGTTATCTTCCTTAATCTTCGAATTCCTTTATTAAGTAAAATTATTATTTAGTAATAATCATTTAATATCTTCCTTCTCTTAGAATTAAAGCAGAATGTGTGAAACGGGATTTGTGAAAGCTACTTCGCAAATTTTACCAAAAATTGATATTTTTATGATCATGAATTGAATTTTTAAAAAGAGACGACCGTTTTAATATTGGCGAAATCAGAGGTATAAAAGCAGTCAGGTAAGGATTAACATATTTAATGAATGATTTTACTGTGTTTATTTAAAATATAAATAATAAATATAAATACCTACTTATTTACGGAAAATTATAGTGCAGTTCGGGAGTCTTATGGAGATAATGCAATTGGCTATGTGGAATGTGGAACAAAACACCACTTAAATTTTGTTGAATCCATTACCATCGGGAAATTAATAATAACTATCACAAATACTCTTAATTGATAGACTGCTGTCATTAGTGTCACTACTGTCACTTTTGTTTAAAGAACAGAAAACAGAACAACAAGGTTTGATGGACAATTTTGATATATTTTCTTCTTCAAAATTATGCAATAGGATCGCTATTAGCTTCTTGTTCAATTGCCTCTTATGACGTCAGACTAGTTTTTAAGTAACACAAAAATTCATAAATGATTTCTACCACTAATTTGTCATATATTTAAAATTTTACTATACAGGCAGGTTCTTTTATATAAAATCTTTGTATCAACAACATTTTGTACATGGTTTGATTTTATAGTCAACAACCCTATTGTTGATTTGTTTCACAGCTATTGCCAAAAGTATTTTTTTTCTTTCAACTTGATGTAACTTCTAAACAGTTAATAATTTGTCATGGATTTCAAGCAAAAGACCCTTATGGAAAGTGGTTTTCGTTAAATTGGCTAAATTTTTTATATGTTATCTGTCTCTGACAAGGAGAAGGTAAGGTAGTCGGATTATTGTAATTTTTGATATTTATGGTACGTGTAGTTTGGACCTTGAATAAGAATTTTCCGAAGTAGTTCGACGCAACGTTCATAAATTACCGAGATAATCGATTTTGAAGTTTTACCTGACCACTAAATCCACTAGATGTGACACATTTTTCAACTGGGAGCGTGGCCTAATTAGTAGCGTTCGGGACTGCCAGTCACGAGATCGCTGGTTCGAGTCCGTCGCGTGACATTTCTTTTTTTTTTTTCAAAACGCACCAGATGGTTTTTTATTATTTTTTTCATCTCGAAAATTATGAACAAACGAAATATTATAATAAATACTCATGTATATGTAGGAATATTCTTCAAATATTTCATTAAAATGCACAATTGGTTGATGAACAATATTTATTATGAGTTAACAATAAAGTTTCCTTAAAAAAAAACAAATGAGGTCAGGTAGGTTATTTTATTTTTAGTATTTGACATTTTACGCAGTGTGGCATAAGCCAGAATGATAGTTATCATAGAAACATGGGAAGCACAAATTTTTTAAGCATCTAGCATGTCGTGTAAATGTTATGTTTTTACAGGCGTATTTTGTTTTCAAAATATCGATGTCGAAGCAAATTTTGTTAACATTTTGAAAGATTGTTCTTTCATTACACAGTTTCGATGCTTCTCTACCCTTTGTGGAATTTACCGAAACTTTATATGCCCGAGCAGGTGTGTTCTGTAAGCGGTTTTTTTTAAACACGCTGGACGACCCACATAACCTAGCTCAAAATGTTAATTAAACACTTGAAGAATATTCCTACATACAGTTCTCATAATATTTCGTTTGTTCATAATTTTCGAGATCAGAAAAAGAAAAAAGAAAGGAAGCTAGATGCTTAAATAATGTCTGCTTCCCATTTTTTTATGATGGCTACCATTCTGGCTCGTGCCACACTGCGTAAAATGTCAAATACTAACATAAATATAAAATAAAAGAACATTCTACCTGACCTCGTTTGTTTTTTTTTTTAATGAAATCTTATTGTTAATTCATAATAAATATTGTTTATCAACCAATTTTTTCATTTTGATGAAATATTTGAAGAATATTCCTACATATACATAAGTATTTATTATAATATTTCGTTTGTTCATAATTTTCGAGATGAAAAAAATAATAAAAAACCATATGGTGCGTTTTGAAAAAAAAAAAGAAATGTCACGCGACGGACTCGAACCAGCGATCTCGTGACTGTCAGGCCCTAACGCTACCAATTAGGCCACGCTCCTAGTTGAAAAATGTGTCACATCTAGTGGATTTAGCGGTCAGGTAAAACTTTAAAATCGATTATCTCGGTAATTTATGAACGTTGCGTCGAACTACTTCGGAAAATTCTTATTCAAGATCCAAACTACACGTACCATAAATATAAAAAATTACAAAAATCCGACTACCTTACCTTCTCCTTGTGAGTATTGAACAAATAAATGTCTTCATGGGCGCAAAGTCTAAAACCCCACGAGTTCCGAGACAAGGCCCACTGAAGTCAGTATCATCGGGTATTGGCTTTACTTAAAAATGAATCTTTGTTTAAAAAAAAAAGTTAGCTTGCTATTTTATATAAAGGTTGTCCAGTTTATGTTTCAAAAAAACTTGTGTGCAAGTTCCTCATGGAAAAATAATAGGTGTAGTTCATATAAATTTTTTTTCTTATACACCCTGTTTTCGAGCTACAGTGTGTTGAAGTTGTTACTTTCCAAATGGTTTTCCTTAATTATCTTTAAATGGATAAAGATAAAAATGTCAAAATTTATACACGAGTAAACATCAACTGTGCGTTAAGAATAATGTTAAAATACTACTATAATACTACAAAAAAAAGGTATACTTGTTGAAATTTGGTAGCATTTTCGAAAAAAATTGAAGTTTTATAGAAGAAAATAGGGGACAATTTCAGCATCGTATTTTGAGTTTTGCTCATTTATTTAATTATGCAGCTGTTTTGATCTGTATGTCTCAGAGTCTGTTTCCTAATATTTTTCTGTTCTTATCACTTAAGCATTCATGTCCATCAACAATTCAGTCCATTCAACAATTGTTTATTTTAGTAATGGTAGTGTAGTAGTTTACAAAATATAAAATTAGTTATTAATAGATAATTAATTACCATAATCCGTTTATTTTTATTTACTTTTTTAAATGTTAGTTTACAACAAACTGAAACTTAAAATAAATTTAAATTTTTTTTTTAGTTAAAATGTTTTACAATTTAACTGTTTCATGTGATACGTAAGAAATTAAAATTATTGTCTTAAATGCAAATACTGTTGGTAGCTAAATGTCTTCAGCTCATTCAATGGTAAAGTCCCCTTTCAATTTAATATTTTGTTAATGTACTTGTGCTGCTTTATATGAGCAAAAAAATGCAACTTCGTTTTTCTCCAAAATGCTACCGAATTTCGGTAAGTATACCTTTTTTTGTAATATGCTTTAGAGTTTACAGAACCGTTTAGAAATGTAATAAATTTTTACTTTTAACATATTTTTTTCGATTGTACCCCTCCGATTACTTGTATCGGCGACACTGCTTTTCAGAAAAAAAACATTTGCACATTATTCTTAACGCACAGTTGATGTTTACTCATATACAAATTTTAATATATATTTAGCCGATTTCAAGATAAATAAAGAAAACCACTTGAAAAGTGATAACTTCAACACACTGTATCTCGAAAACAGGGCGTCTAAGAAAAAAACTACATGAACTACCCCTATTATTTTCCCATAAGGAACTTGCACACAAGTTTTTTGAAACATGAACGGGACACCCTGTATATAGAAGTATGTATTTGTGAGCTTGACTTCAAGGTCAAGGTTAAAGGAACATCCTTTCGAACCCCGACATGGAAAGGAGATAATTAAAAAAAGAAAAATAGACTAGAAAGGACTTAATTGTGATGGTTATTGATAGGTTATGGCCTTAATAATAGCAAAACCGACTACACTAGACTGAAATACAAACAAGTATATTATGACAACTTCACAATCCGGAATCAGAACAGCTGATACTGATCAACTGACTGATGGTAACTAAGAAGTTTAAATCCGACTTTGTAACCTCCGCGTGGTAAACTCTGGGTAACACTAATGCAAATGGCAAGTCAGTCGTTTTTCTATTTTGGGACTTATACATACATGGTTCTGAAGATCAACAGTCAGTCGTTTTTCTATTTTGGGACTTATACATACATGGTTCTGCAGATCAACAAGGTCATGGTCAAGTTCATATTGATATGTAGGATTTTCCGTTCTTTCTATTTCCGGGATCAGAAGGAGAGTCATCATTTAATAAACCCGACTTGTTCCTTTAACCTTGACCTTGAAGTCAAGGTCACAAATACTTCTATATACAGGGTGGGCCAATGGAAACTTTCCACCCTGATTTTTTTGGTTTAAAATAAAAATCTGGGAAAACGCTCGGACACGTCGACTTTTGATTTGAGGGGGGACTATTTTTTAGTTTTTTTCATCCCTGTAGCTTTAACACCCTAGCTAGGGAGAGAACAACCCCCCAAATTTGAATAGGGGATAAGGGTCGTGCCATACCTCTTTTTAAAAGGTCTCATCGAGTTCTTTATGACCCAATTTTGCCTCCTTATTTTTATCCGTAACGAAATGACAGCTTGTCAAAATAAAAATAAAGAAAAATACTTACCTACTAATTTATTAATTATGTCTACACGTGAACTTTATTTAACAAACTGTTCAAAATGTCCCCCATTAACATCCATGCAATAATAAAATCGATTCTCTATCACTTCTCTAACATTCTGCAACATATCGGCAGTTGTCCTTTGACATTCTACAGTTATGCGTTCTTGCAGAACTTGAAGAGAAGCTGGCTGTGTTTTATAAACTGTAGACTTCAAATGGCCCAGAGAAATAAGTCCAGACAGGAAAGATCAAGGGATCTTGCAAGCCACTCAATAGATCCCCTATGGCCAATCCAATGACCTCTAAAATTTTCGTTGAGGAATTGACGAACGGGGGCTGCATAATGGACTGGAGCCCCATCTTGTTGAAAAAACACTTCATGTTGTGACAAGTTATTATCTTCGGCAATGACGTCCCTTATTCTAAGAACAATATTGTCTTGAAGCAAAGTAAGATACAACTCTCCAGTCAAATTGCCTTGCAAAAAGAATGGGCCGATTAAGTTATTGCCTAAGATACCTGCCTAGACATTCAACTTTTCAGGATGTTGAATGTGAGACTCTCTAAATAAATATGGGTTTGAATCGCTTCAGTATCGACAATTATGTCGATTGATCAATCCATGTAGAAAAAAGGAGCATTCATCTGAAAAGTAGATATTGTACAGGAAATTCGGATTGCCAATACACCGTTCACTCATTTCTTCTACAAATTGTAATCGTCGGTCATAATCATCCTCGTTAAGTTCGTTAAGCAATTGTATCTTGTAGAATGTCAAAGGATAACTGTCGATATGTTGCAGAATATTAGAGAAGCGATAGAGAATCGATTTTATTATTGCATGGATGTTAATGGAGGACATTTTGAACAGTTTGTTAGATAAAGTTCACGTGTAGACATAATCAATAAATTAGTAAGTATTTTTATTTCTTTTTATTTTGACAAGCTGTCATTTCGTTACAGATAAAAATAATGAGGCAAAATTTTGGAGTCATAAAGAACTCGATGAGAAATTTAAAAAGAGGTATGTCACGACCCCTATCCCCTATTCAAAATTGGGGGTTGTTCTCTCCCCAGCCAGGGGGTTAAAGCTATGGGGATGAAAAAAACTGAAAAATAGTTCCCCCTCAAATCAAAAGTCGATGTGTCCGAGCGTTTTCCCAGATTTTTATTTTAAACCAAAAATATCGGGGTGGAAAGTTTCCATTGGCCCACCCTGTATATATAAAACAGCAAGTCAACGTTTTTTTTAAAACAAATATTAATTTTTAAGTAGAGTCAAAACCAGATGATATTGGCTTCAGTGGGCCTTATTTCGGAATCCGTGGGGTTTTGGGTTTTGCGCCCATGAAGACATTTGTTCAGCATGCAGAGATACATATTGTATAAAAAATTTTGCCAATTTAACGGGAACCACTTTTCCATAAGGATTGTTCGGAGTCCTTTATTGGTCTATTAAATCTATGTCTACCACTTTCTTATGCCTACAATTTTTACATATAGATTTAATTTAGAAATTTTATTAGAAGAAAAAATTTGCCCTGAGACATATACATACGCTTTCCTTGTCAGAGTCATCTGGCATTTTGACACTAAGTCTTTTGGTATCTTCTTGCATATCATTGTTTTGGCAAAATTCATTTGGATCTGATTTACATTTCTTATCAGATGTTAAATCAGATTCGTTTTCTTCTAAAACTGGGTGTACCTAGAAAATGTTATTGATAATATTATTGTAAATTATATTAAATAATTCACCATTAGACTTATATGATTATTGATGCCATTGGATTTATTTAAAACTGCATCGGTAAATTCGTTTTCAGCCAAAATTTCTTCCTTTGACTTGACATGATCATATAACAAATTATGTTTCTACAATGTCAAAATAGATTATGCAATTAAAAATTAACAAAACACAAAACAGCTATGTAACATACCCCTTCAGTATCTTGTAATGTCTGGATATCTTGAACTGTTACTGCACTTAACTCATGTAACTTCAGTTGCAAATCTAATACTTTCTCTGATTCCATTTCAAGTCTAGCTTCTAATTCTTGTTCGTGTTGCTCTAATTTAATTCGTTGTTCCTCAGCCTTTTTCTGCTGCGCAGCAAATTTTTGTGCAACTTCCTAAAAACAAAATATATTCAACAGTCATAAAGTTACAAAGGGGAGAGAGGGAGTGAGGCAGAGAAGAGTGAAAAAGGGAAGACGATTAAGTGAGAAAAGTTTTGTCTTTCAGTATAATTACTATAAAATATCAAACTTAGTGAAAATGAAATTTGGACATGACAATATCACAATCTGCCTCTAAATATGAAATAAAAATCTCTATGAAATTTAATTTTTATATACCCCATGTTTGCTTTCTAATTATATTTTCTACTGGGTGTCCTAACCAAATGATAAAGCTCTGTGTGTCCCACTAAGGTCGGTGAGGTACAATATTAGAGAAAATATAGGCCTTAGAGCTTCGGGAAAAGAATTTTGATTAATAAATCGACCAAGAGAAATCACTGGAAAGTTTTCAAGTTCATAGCTCGGCCGCTAGAGGGCGCAATCTACATACCAAAACATAGAGACAAACGCATTTTGTTTTGGTAATTAAATGTCTTTTCATTAGCGTCGTGTTCCTCAATTAGTATCATTATTTATTTTTTGCTCACTAATTTGCGAATAACATAATAATAAAAAAAAAAGATATCGAACCCTTCTTGGCGTCAAAATGTAGCTATTTTTATGCTCTTCAAACTAACCTATAAAAAGTTTTATCCTGCTTTCACTTTTTAAAAAAAAACGTGTAACAACCTAAACTTGAATAGCGCCAATAAATAAACATTTTCGCTGGAAATTTTAAACTTATGCTATATTCATCAATTTTTTGATGAAAAATCGATAAAACGGCATTCTTTTGAACTAACGCCATCTATAAGTTTCCATATTGAGGTAAATGGCATAACACATTCACTACGAGATAAAGCATGAAAGACCTTTCCAACGAGATACAATGGGCTTTTGATGAGCCAATCCTTAAAAAAATGTATTTTTCTGATCACCCTTTCTGTCGAGAGATAGAACAAAATGTCAATAACAAAAGTTATGTGCAATGAATCCAGCTATCCATATTTGTATTATTTTAGGAAATATTTCTGAGAAAACTCAACTCTATGTTTTGATATGTAGATTGCGCCCCCTAGCGGCCGAGCTACGAACTTGAAAACTATTTCCAGCGATTTCTCTTGGTTGGTTTATTAAATAACATTTTTTTCTGAAGTTCTAAGACCTATACTTTCTCTAATATTGTACCTCGCCGACCTTAGCGGGAAGCCCTGTATATCTTAAACCCTTATAGATAGAAAAAAAGTTTATTCAAAAATTACAATACAACAACAGCGCCATCTTTCTAAATTATTTATAATCACATAGGGCGTTGCACTTCCACGTGGGTATATAAAACTTAATTTTTTTTAAATGGAACACTATATTAATTAAATTTCTGTTTACACATTAAATTGTCTATTCAGCCATATTTTGTTTTCCAAAATCCGAGTAACTGATGCGAAGTTATTTAAATTTTTTTAAACAAAATTTAGGAAAGCATTATTCTTTTGGGAAATACATTGCTATCCCAGTTTTTTCGATAGGGAAATGCAATTTGGGTCCGAGGCGGGGGACATGTTGAAGAATGTTACTGAGATTAGAACATGTCTCCAATTTATAGGGTATTATTCTTCTTCCTAGTGATAGGTCCAGAGATATTAGAGAGGGAAGAAAACGCATATACCACTGTGCATAGCTTTTTAGGTGGGACGGCTTGGAGGCCGCCATTTTTACCTCACAATGTCATTTTGATGGTGGATGTCCGATTATTAACTTGATATAGTAAAAGTTTAGAATTTATTCGAGTGTTTTTGTTAAGCAAAATGAGTTGTAGTGTAAATACTTGTAAAAACATAGGGCGTTTAAAACCCACAGGAGTTACATTTCACAGGTATTTTTATAATATTAATTTACAAAATTATACGAAATTTGTTTTTCTTGATTTATTTTGTAGATTTCCACAAGATGAGAAAAAATTGTCGCAGTGGCTACTAGCTATAGGTGAAAAACAATGTAGCTATGATGCAATTAAATATAAATTCGTCTGCTCTCAGCATTTTAAAAAATCAGATATTGTAAGAATGCCAGACAAAGTGTATCTAAGACCTAATGCCCTTCCATGTCTGTCTCTTGGTGAAATTGCAAGTCTCCATTCCTGTTGATGAGAATATGCCACTAGTTGCTTCATCATCACGTGAGCTATCCATTTCTTTGCTAGAACAATTTTCAGACGATCGGTCTCATGACAAGGACAAGGAAGGAAAAAAGAAAGCTATAAAGAGAATGAGATTTGTTTTCAAATTCCATAAAATTACACTTTCTCGAAGTTATCATAAGTTGCGTAAAACTAAAGTTGCTATTAAATATTGCATAGTAGATTTTACTTTAATACACAACTTTTAAAATTCCACAAATATCAACTACCTACTTAATTATTTGAGTTACATACTCAACATTTTTAATTTGATTATCACAGTTTTTAATTGGGTTTATTTGTTTTTAGGTGAATTAAACAGTCCTTCTTTCCCTGTGGCAAAAATTTGCTCTGCAAGTGAACAGTGCGTCAGACACGTTATGGAAATAACAGGAAGGACAATACCACCGGAAAAACATTTTTTTACAACATTTGTTTTGGCTGTGGCCAAGAGATTCTATTCGAATTCAGTTTTACCGGACCTAGTGAATCATTTTACCACCTTCACCTATGCAGAAGAGAACCATAAATTTATATAATTATATATTTATTTTTTTTTAAGTTGCGTTTTATTATTATTGTTAATAATTTATTGCTGTAATTACGAAATCGAATAGTTGATGATGATGATGATGAAAATGATGATGATATTGATTTTTAAAATTTGGCGCCAGAAATTGACATTATTGAGGTAAAAATGGCGGTCTCCTGGATTGCTATACTCGCGCAGATCCTATGTGTACTCTCCCTCTCTAATATCTCTGGGTTGGTCCTAATAAGTCCCATAGCACTGCGGCCTAATTAGGCCTATTGTGTCCCACTACTAGTCGTATTCAGCAAGTAGGTTTCTCGTTTTGACAAAGTCCAAAAGCTTGCTTGCTGACACTTCTCTCAGTTCCTTGGGTTCCAAATAAGGTCCAAAAATATTCAGCACGTCCTATTTACAAAAATCAAGTTTTAAGCAATCAAATTTCCTTAACTTTGAACACCACAAAGTAACACCCTATAAATTGGAAACATGTTCTAATCTCAGTATAACATTCTTCAACATGTCCCTCGCATTGGACCCAAATTGTATTTCCCTATCGAAAAAGCTGAGGTAGCAAAAGGATAATGCTTTCCATAAATTTTTTATAAAAAAATTTAATAATTTCGCAGCGGATTTTGGAAAACAAAATATGGGTGAATAGACAATTTAATATGTCTATTCACACTTTATTTCTTTTAATGTTTCCGATTTAAAGCCGTTCTGTCCAGGTGATTTTATTATTTTTCAAAGACATGATTTGATCAATAACTTCAGGATTATCAATAGGATGAAGAAAAAGAGAAGAAGGTAAAGTAGTTTTATGAAATGGGGGATAAAGAGGGGGATAAATATTTCTAGCTGTCATCTCCAATAGACACATAATAAGTATTAAATAAGTTAGCAATGTCACATGGATTTTCTATAATTTTGTTATTTTGTATTTTAATTTATTTCATACTGTCCGGTATATTGCTATTTCCCGGATTCATTTGCGGCCGGTAAGTGAGCTATTACAGTATCAGAGCCGGTAAATGTTGCCTAGCAACGTGATATTAGACATGTCACAAACAATATTATAAAATGACAGATCAAGCGATGTCAAACAAAAATTTGATTTAAGGAATATTATAAAATGACAGATCAAGCGATGTCAAACAAAAATTTGATAATTTTAAGGAAAAAATAGAAATTTCTGCTCGTTAAAAATAGAAAGACAGTATGAAATAAAATATCATACGATACACGGCTGTTAGGTGTTATTACAGTACTCGTTTTTATTCTGGACGAGGCTCCTACGTCGCCTCGTCCGTAAAACAACTCGTAATGTAATAAGTCACCTACCGGACTTGTAACGTAAAATACTATTTTCCTATTGAGTTGTCGTGCTTCATATTGTGTAAATGGTTAATCATAATTCCATAGTACCTTACTGTCTTTCTTATTATTATCTATATATTCAGCATAGAATTTTCTTTTTCTTTCTTTTATCAAACACTTTAATTTATTTCAATACAGTAAGTAATCTTCCCTCAAATTATTGTTATCTGGATAAGGTTTATGTAATGTGAATAATTTATCTCTTACGTGTATGGACCAAACAAGACCATCAGTAATCCAAGTTTTCCATTTGATATCAAAATAAATATATATTTATGATTAATTTTTTGTAACTTGAATATAAATTGATTTTTTCCTTCAACAAGTTAACAAGGAAGGGTAAGACATAAACACCCGTATGCACAGTCGATCGCCAGCGACTCGCCGAAGTTATAGCTGGTAATTCTCTGGCAAGTCGCTGGCGAAAGAACGGCGCGTAGTTTCTATTGCATAGACCAGGCATGTGCAACTTTATAAGTGTTGGGGCCAGAAAGTCATTTCGGGAAGTTTTGGCGGGCCGAAAGCAATAATAATAATAATATGATAATCAAAAAATAATTTATTTATTGCAATGTAATTTATAATACTAATATTCTTAAATAATGAAAAAAAAACATGAATTATAAACAAATAGCATGCAATGCAGCAGTTGAAACTAATGGGACCTCTGTGATTGCATGTTTTTTACAAGGCGATCAAAATTTGCAGATATATTAGATGTGGCGACGCGTATATTATTTTCTAAGTGTGTATCAGTAATTCTGGTCCTATTTTTGGATTTCACATAATTCAATTCAAAAAATTGTACACAAGAATACGTGCTTCCAAACTGAACCATTAGTCGTTGAATAAATTTAGAAAGTTCTGCATATTTCTGCTTTGGAAAATATTTTTGAAAAAACTCAACCAAACCTACATCTATAAATTTATTTTNTAATACTAATATTCTTAAATAATGAAAAAAAAAACATGAATTATAAACAAATAGCATGCAATGCAGCAGTTGAAACTAATGGGACCTCTGTGATTGCATGTTTTTTACAAGGCGATCAAGATTTGCAAATATATTTGATGTGGCAACGCGTAAATTATTTTCTAAGTGTGTATCTGTAATTCTGGTCCTACTTTTAGATTTTACATAATTCATTTTAGAAAAAAATTGTTCACAAGAATACGTGCTTCCAAACTGAACCATTGGTTGTTGAATAAATTTAGAAAGTTCTGCATATTTCTGCTTTGGAAAATATTTTTGAAGAAACTCAACCAAACCTACATCTATAAATTTATTTTTCAGATTTTCCTGTAGTTCAATTAGCTCCATTTGGAGGTGTAATGGTGCTTTCTCCACATCTACACTGAAAGGGGAAGAAAAGATCTCTAAACTGATTTCTTGTTGCCGAAAATCATTGAATCTACTGGAAAATTCCTTCCCCAAAGATTGTAATTCATTTGCAAATGACACGAAATCGATGTCATTATAACTGGCAAGTGTTTTAAAATTATACGTATTACCATTTCGCAATTGACTCTTCCAAAGTCTAAGTTTATTTTGAAAAGACTTAACATGGCCATAGAGTTCATGAACTAACTGTCCCCTAGTCTGTAAATGCGCATTAAGTTCATTGAGATGCATAGTAATGTCCACTAAAAATGCCAAATCACTCAACCATTTGTTGTCGCTCAACTCTGGAACAGCCTTTCCTTTATTTTCCATAAATAACCATACCTCCTCTCTCAGATCGTAAAAGCGTTTCAACATTTTACCCTTGCTCAACCACAGCACTTCACAATAAAATGCCAAATCTCCGAAATCAGATTGGAGCTCCTCTAAAAGTTCCTTAAACTGACGGTGATTTAGACCACTAGACTTAATAAAATTAATAGTGGAAACAACAGTTTTCATAACGTGACAAAATTTGATTGATTTTGCACATAAACTTTGCTGGTGAATAATGCAGTGAAAAACGAGCAAGTTCTCATGGTCAATATTTCTATCATGTAATTCTGACTTTATTTTAGCAATAGTTCCTACATTTGATCCAATCATCGATGGAGCTCCATCACTTACTACTCCACTTAGCTTTTGCCAAGGAAGGTTGACTATTTCGAATGCTTTTTTAATTTCCTGAAAAATATCTTCTCCTTTCATCATATCTTTCATTGACTGAAGTGCAAGTAATTCTTCGGTACAACGGAAGTCGGGGTCAACACCTCGAATAAAGATCGCCAATATGAGCAGTATTGACGCAATCGGTACTCTCATCCAATGTGACAGAAAAACATTCAAAATTCTTCGCAAGCTCCGTTAAAGTTAATTTTATGTCATCCGCCATCGAGTCTATCCGTCTAGCAACAGTCCAACGAGACAAGCTTAATTGTTAAAAAATCTTAGTTTTATCAGGGGATAGTATTTTTGAGATTTCAATCACACAGTTTTAACAAAATCTCCATCTGAAAACGATTTAGAATATTTTGCAATTTTTTCGCACACGACAAAACTTGCTTTCACGATACTATCCACTTCATTACTGCGCTTAACGAAGAGCATCTGCTGGCTCGCAAGGTTTTTTCTCATTTGATTTATTTTCCCAATTCTGAGTTGACCAACAAGTGTGTCATAATTTTGATGTTTTGAATTGTAGTGCTTCTGACATTGTTTCGTTGCAAATTAGGCACATGGGTTTATCGTTATTAATAATAAAAAAATATTGTTCAGACCATTTGTCTTGAAATGTTTTACATTCATTGTCAATTTTTCTTATTTACTCGTGGATGCCATGGTTTTGTACTGCAATGTTGATAATGTTGTAATTTTTTAGCGTTACCTAATAAAATTTACCTAGTTCGTGTTGTTCCGATGTCTTGACAAACACTCGCCAGATAGAATAGAAAAAAGTTAGAGAACAAAATTAGAATTGCATAAAAAATTATTGCACGTGCACTTCGAACACACAAGAAGACGACTGGTGAATTTATCGTCAAAAAGCGTCAACCATAATACGATAAAGTCGAATTTTGCATGCCACCATAGAAATACCATGGGTTTCAAACGATTTCGTGCCTTAGTAGCAAATTGCTGTAAGATTAGGACGATTAGGTAGAATTTTGCTTGCCTCCATAATAATAGTATGAGTGTTGCACGACATCATGCCTTATGAGCAAATAAATGATGTTATTTCGGTTGTAGGTGTATAAAATACGTATACACGAAAAAACCATCCAGCTTGAGTCAGGCGGACGCGGGCCGCATTTTATGAAATTTGATTTTGAAATGAAGGGCCGTATAAAATATGAGCACGGGCCGGATCCGGCCCGCGGGCCGTAGGTTGCACATGTCTGGCATAGACGTTCGCCCGGCTATCTCCGCTTTGGCGAATCGCCAGATAATTGATAGTCTCAACTACAGGCACTTAAGCATGCGTAATGCTATTTTACACCGAATACGTACTGTTCTAACCTGAGTTTGTGCATGGTATGGTACTTTGAAATGTATTACTTTGAGCATCTGTCAAAGCATAATTATCTAAATGGTTGTAGCGGTAGTAAAAGACTAAATAAAATTTTCCGTTTCGGCGTTAATAGCAATTGTTAGTATAGTAAGCTGTTGTTATTATATTGTTATTACAAAATGTCTCAAGTAATTTGTTTATTATGGTACACTAGGAATTGGAAAGCCATATTTATGAAATATTTAAGTAATTTTTTTATTAGGGTATACTAGAGTAGTTTTTTCAATTACATGACTAACAGTGATCAGAATGTATACTCTTAAGACTCCACATATTATCTACAAATAATTATAATAGGTACATCAACGTACATCTTGTTTAAAATATTTCAAAGTACAATCTGTTTTACTTTACAATTTACAACAACGATTACAATTTCAATATATAGCGTGATTGACAAACGGTGACCAAAAATGAAACCTAATATTCTTTGGTGAATTTTAAGGGGAGTCTTTCGTTTTTATCTAGGACGCTTCGTTAAAAAGATACAGGGTGTTAAAATATTTTAAAGTTTTTTAAATAATATAAAAACTAGTAACTAAAATAATTTGAAATTGGGCACATGTATTTATGTAAATATTATCCAAAATCTAAGGCCTTTTTCTAAAATTTAGATGCTCCAGTATGTTAGTACTTTATGGTAACAATCATGATATATTCGGATTCGTCTTTCAATTTTCTACAAATTACTACATTCTCATATTTTTTGAAAAGCCTGATTTTGAAGTAAAACTTAAAAAACGAACTGAAAACACTTTTACTTCAATAACTTGCAAACACTAATCATTCGGTTATTTAATGGAATAAAGAAATTAATAACATTAATCATGATTTTAATGATTTTATTTGAGTAAATGCTCAAAAATACCTCCATTTCCACGAACACATGTGTGACATCTTTTCAGTAACGAAAATGTAATTTGTTCGAAATTTATTGTTGCTTGAATATGATGAAAAGCAATATTTATTCTTTTTTCGAACTGCTCAGAATTTCAAAGTTGTTATTGCAGCCTATTATGTAATTTTAAACCAAATTTTATTCGAATATCGAAGTGTGTTTTCAGTTCGATTTTTAAGTTTTACTCGAAAATCAGACTTTTTTTCGAAAAACATAATAGTAATTAGTAGAAAATTGAAAGATGAATTCGATGAATATCATGTTTAATGATCATAAAGCAATGGCGTACAATTTAATTTAGAAAAATATGCCACCGATACCCTGTATCTCCGGCACTAGAACATCTAAATTTTCGGAAAAAGCCTGGGACTTTGGACAATGTTTACATAAATACATGTGCTCAATTTCAAATTATTCCAGTTACTACTTTTTAAATTATTTACAAAAATTTAAAATGTTTTTATTAAGTTTAACACCCTGTATCTTTTAAACGAAGCGTCCTAAATAAAAACTTTATACGATAGACTTCCATTAAAATTCACCAAGGAATACTAGTTTTAATTTTTGGTCACCGTTTGTGAACCACCCTGTATAGGTGTGCGTATATCTAAATCAGAAATATCTCTGTTTGCGTTATACAACATGTTAAAATCACGATCCATTATTGGAACAATCTCAAAAACACAATAAAAATAGGTTACTTGCTTTCTGGAGAAACGCTGGAGATGCTGCAGGCAATCTCCGGCGATTCGCCATAAGTTTCACTAATGCGCATGCTTGACTTGGCTGGCAAACAACTGTGCATTGAAAATCTCGTCCGGCGAACGGCGAATCTCTGGCAAGTCGCTGGCGATCGACTATGCATATGGGCCAAAGTCTTTGGTGCTGAAGAGCTGCAGGGGGTTGAGGTGAGAGACCTTCCATGGACCTAAATTCTTGCATTCATTAGGGCGCCGAGTAGGTTTGAGGATTGTCAGAAGCAGAGAGTGGCTAGGTGATGGGACGGCAGGGTAGACAAAAAACGGCCCACTTGTGGCCTAATTGCCAGGCTGAGACCGCCCCTTTTCACTACTACTACTATTAACAAGGAAGAATGTAGATTCGTCTGCTGAATCGATGGAAATGTAATGACTCCAGTCATATTGTTGACGATCACGCCTCAATTTAAAGTAATTAATATATTTTCTATATTGCGTATTTTGTTTATTATTTGTTGTTAAAGAATTTAGTTTTATTGTGGCCATTGACATGTAATGGTCTGTAATGTTAGTTTTTATAACATATGAATATGTGATCTAAGTTACTGCCACTTTTTGGTCTGGTAAAGTTATTTACAAAAGATTCAAAATTATATTCATAAAGAGTATTCAAATATTCAGATGTTATTTCGTTTTGTTACAAGATATTTATGTTCATATTACCAATAAGTATTTGAAATTCACTTTTTATACTGGACATAATTTTTAAATATTGTTTTAGCTCATGTAGAAAGTCAACCTCATTGGAGCAGGGGGATCTATATATGGCTGATATTAAAATTATCTTGTCGAATAATTGTATTTTAACTTGTAATATATTAAGTAAAGTTTAAGATTTTTTCTACTATATGATTGTAAATTATAATTATAAATTCCTTTGGGGATGTAAATAATCACACTATCATTTTTGTTAAAAGCCCCACCATTATAAAGAATATCCTAACCCTGCAGTTGGATAGTTTCTAGGTTTGAGATTTGGAAGGTCTCAGTTAAAATTATGCAGTCAAATGAATATCCTGTTAAGTAAATCTTAAATTCATCCAAATTTTTAGATATGCTACAAATATTTTGCTGCAAAATACTAATCCCCTTGCCATTTACGGAAATGTTATAGTTATTATATTCATTAAATGTATTATATTCCATTGCTATTTTCATATTTTACTCACAGTCTCTCATAATATTATTATTTAACAATACAAACAAGACAACAATAATAATACAGTAATAGGACCATAGAGATAGAGTAGTATTATGAACAAGAAAATGTAGATAATAATATAACAAGAAATTAATTATAAAATTAATTTGTTGTTATTTAAATTTCCTGGTTTGTAAAATGGGGTTTTGACGAGTAGTTCTGTTCTTGGCTTTAACTTCTCTTTGGGGTGTATAACCTAATTAGTTGGTTCTTAAGTGTGTCAATCAGTGGTGACTCGTGACATTGAGAATAGTTCAAGCATATTCAGTGATTAACTAAAACGGAAAAAAGCGCCGCAGGCGAAAATTTACAATTTCTCAAGATCAAACGGCTTTAAATGAATCTGGAAATTTTTAGTAGCATTTGCAATATTTCCGAAAAACTGACGTTCGTTAGAAGGATTTTCATTTAGATCTTATAAAAAATAGAAATATTAGTTCGGAGTTCTGCGAACATTAACGCACACCGTACATGTATGTTCCAAAGAAGCTTTGTGATTACGACAGCCTCTCGTGACTTTCCCAAAATTGTTAAATTCCCCCTTATTCCACACACCCACAATTAAACACGGCATACAGAAAAGTTTTTTAAATAAACACTTCCACACCACTTATACTCCTAATACCATTCATTCCAAAACTTTCGAACATACACATTCTCTTTTGACTTCCCCTTTTTTTCATGTCGAGAGAAAAGGCACAGGTGTCTCGCAATTTAAAAAATCCTTTTTGTCCTCAATTTTCCATCTGGAAAATGGCGTTTCCAATAAAATACATACTGGATCATACATAGGAAACATTTCTTATTATACAAAACAAATATTAACAAAGAACCGTTATAATCGTGCACTGGGCGACGCGTATAAACTGTTAAAGGCAGGCGAGTGGAGATGCTGCTTCAATTTCTGCGTCACTCATTCCCCCACACCATAGTTGTGTAAACAACACTACGAAGAGAAGCAGAATACAGACTGATTTCAAGCTGCATCACTTGTGTATACTATACGTTGTATGGTTCGAGGTAGATGTTCACGCTCAACGAAGGCAATGTTTTTTTAGAAGGCATTCACCGCGCAACTATTCTGTTTATTACTGCATATTAAACAAACAAACACAATACATTTTCAATATAAAATTATACCTAAATTATAAAATTTATATAAAATCAACAATAATTTTAAATTGCACAACCAAACAGAAATTTTAGGTGAAGCGGTGCGTCACCTGGCGAGCCGCCACTGGTGTCAATTGCTCTTAACACACTGTGCGGCAGCTAATTTTTGTCGGGGAGCAAGGCAGTGGGTGAGAAGTATATTTTCTGATTACAGAAAAGTACAAATATGCTAGGCCTGGGCGCCAGCCGAAACAAATCGACAAAAGGGAAACGAAGCGTAAAACTTACACAAAATTTTGATCTTAAAATGCAAACTTTAATGTGGGATAATTGTATAAAATTCTATGACTTACATTAATCAGGTAATGATTTTGTGAAAATGATTAATTAAATAAGTATTTAAAATTACTTAAATACTACTAGTATGCTACACAATAGATGAACATTATTTAACATATTTAATTATTAACAAATGAGTAGGTATTATTTAGGTATCAATTACACGGTAGAGAAATAATCTTCGTGCAGGTGTTATATGCCAGGTAAGTATTTATCTTACATTAGTGTATATGCAACACTAAATGAGCATAAAAAAATAAAACAATATATCAAACCCCCAGATAACAACTGTTATTCGATTTACAAAATATACAGGGATGGCCAAAAGTACGGAATAAAATTCATATCTTTTGAATGAGTTAATTTTTTTAAAACGCCGAAACACGTTAACTGATTTTGATTTTTTTCCATCTTTCGGTTATATAATAATTAATTTTTCTTCAACCCCCTAACCCCCAGCTACCCCTACTTTTTTTTCAAATGGAAACATAAGGCATGAGGGGGCTCGTTGAAAAGCTTATAGAAAACCGAATCCAGCCATACCAAATACACGAGTTTTATTTTTTCTATAGTAAGGTTTTTAGGGTTGTATAAAACACCTACTTAACAAGTGAAATAAAATGTAATTATCTTCAGTATTATCCTCCATGATTTGGCACCTCTTACTTGCCAGGCTTTCTGGTTAATTTTTCGCTTTAGTTGTAAATTGGAGTTCGAAACGTTACTATTGTGTCAAAATCAATTTATTTACTGAATTACAATGGCATTGCCGGAAAGGCAACGCATCGAAATCTCGATATTGCTTGGATGTGGAGACAAAATAAGAAGTCAGGCTTAAGTGCGCGATTTATTTAATGCGAAATATCCCGAAAACCAAATCTCGCAAGGGACAGTTAGTAAAATATTTCACAAATTTGAGGAACACGGTACAGTACAGACAGATGAAGCTACGTTTTATTTAAATGGAGTAGTTAACAGGCACAACTATCGCTTTTGGTCCCAGGAAAATCCACACTGGACATGCGAATCGCATACGCAGCATCCACAAAAAGTTAATGTATGGGCAGGTAACATCAACAACAGAATCTTGGTCCCATTCTTTTTTGAAGAAAATCTTACTGCCTGGACTACCTGGATTTCTAACATTTGACCTGATACCTGCTCTAGCTGTGATTTTCCCTCATGAAATTGATCCAGATATACCGAATGAAAGAATTAGTTAGGTTCCAACTAGATGGCGCTCCCCCACATTTTGGTATTGATGTTCGAAGATACTTAGATGAAATGTTTCCAAATCGCTGGATTGGTAGACGGGATACAGTTGTATGGCCACCAAGATCCCCCGACTTAACATCCCTGGATTATTTTCTTTGGGGATATTTGAAGGAAAGAGTCTACCAGGACAGACCGGATAATATTGAGAATTTAAAGAACAAGATTAGGGCGGAGATGCATAATTTATCAGCTGAAGTCATTCAGAATACTGTGGACAGCTTTTATGAGTGAATGGAGGACATTTTCAGCATTTGCGACATTGAGTTTATTTTTGTAAATTATCTAGTTGTTTCAATTTCTAAATTAAAAAAAAACTTGCTATTGAAAAAATAAAACTTGTTTATTTGGTATGGCTGGATTCGGTTTTCTATAAGCTTTTCAACGAGCCCCCTCATGCCTTATGTTTCCATTTGAAAAAATAAGTAGGGGTAGCTGGGGGTTAGGGGGTTCAAGAAAAATTAATTATTATACAACCGAAAGATGGGAAAAAATCAAAATCAGTTAACCTGTTTCGGAGTTTTAAAAAAAACTAACTTTTGAATAAAAGATATGAATTTTATTCCGTACTTTTGGCCATCCCTGTACTATTTATCTGTTATACGTAGTATAATTTTATTGACACCAAAAGCCAAAATGACATATATTAATTACCATCTCAGGCCAATAAATATTATTATAATTAGGTAAATAAATTGTTCATATATTTGTTCTCTAATAAATATTTGTGAGAAATAGATTGTTAAAAAATTGTAGAACTTGCAGCAGAGAAAATCAAAAATTTCAAGGCAAAATGGTCGACGATAACAGCTCTCCAGTCCACTACTTCTTTGGGGTTTGCACAAGACAGCAAAATATATATAAAAATTATAACAAATGGAAATGTACTCACAGCCTTAGGATCAAATAATCAAGACAGCTTACAAAGCGCCTTCGGCTTACGTAAAATACAGCGGCTACACGGCTACTCTTTCTAAGGTATCGGGTCAGGTAAGTATAGGATAGGGAAAAGACTCCGTTATCCATGTGACATAATTTTCTTCTTTAATTTTTCACTCATTTATTGCTCAACATCACAGGAACAGCAATAGCATTAGCTACAGTATCAGGGAGGAATTTCGAGAAATGCCTATGTACAACGTTGGATAGAAACTCTAACAGTTTCGTACCTATATCTTAAGACCTACAAAAACCAAATCGTCTAAGCAAAACGTGCCAAATACAATTGCGCGTAACAAATAATTATCAAATTATGCATTTTTCAAATAATGAAACACTCACCCTAGTTTTTCTGAGGCCTTAACACAACACAACCTAATATGTGTAATATTCGTCGGAATTCCTGAACGCTAATCGCTAGCTATCTCTCGCATACGCTCGCCGAACTCGCGCAAAAAACCTTAACATTTTTTGTATTCTATCCAGCCAACGTTCTACATGCCTTCCATTTTTAACAATAATATTTTTAAATAAATAACAATCAGGTACTCTGCATTACTAAAATTATGCAGAAAGAACAAAAAGACAATTACTGTTTTAATTATTTAACGTAATATTTGTTTACTATCATTAGATATCTCATCTTTGCCTTTTTCAGGAATTTAAGGAGTTTAAGGGAGATTAAGGAAATATAGGAAGCCATAAATTAATACTTATAAATATTTGCCCATATTTTACATGATGTATGTTTATTTTTCTGTATGAAAAAATTTTCAACTAAATAAAATATATTTAGATATGCAACCAGTGTTACCGCCTTTAATTCTCACAAAGTGTTAAGAATTGCATATACAGTGGTGACCATATTTACTTAATTTATAAATTTTCTTGTGCCTCCATCGCTAACTGGTAATTGAACGTTACAGGTGTTATAATATCTTCCGCCCTGAGTGGCGCTATTACTAGAATTTTTCCCTTTTCCGTTTTATACTCTTCTTTATTTGACGTTGGAGTTGCAGGATCACTGTTAATTTTTCTTTTTTCAATTTCTTCTTCACAGGTGAGATCTTCTGGTTTGAAATCTTTGCTGTTAATGTATAGTGTGTTTCTTTTTATATAGCAGTATTTTTTGCTTCCTTGGCATGGTGTGGTATCTTTTGACTTGACTTTAATTTTTGACTCCTCTCTCTGTTGTAGTGTCTGATCAAGTTTTGTAGTTACACTTTTCCCTTTTAATTTAGAACAATTTCTTAAAATCCCCTGTTTTTTCAAGTAGCTTACAAGTTGAACTTTAATTGGACTGTCAAGAGTTTGTCCCAGTTTATAAAAATTGCTTATATCTGAAGGTTCAATTCTTACTTTAACAAGATCTTCTGCTGGTATAGTTAATCCAAAGATGATGATTTATTACTATCTCGTTTTAGTTTTTCTACCTCTACCCTTAAAATTGTATTTTCTTTTTCTAATTCTTTTACCCTTCCATTAACAGATTCAATTTTCAACAGCAATCGAGTTTCAGATGCTTCCATTTTACCTATTATTTAATTTCTGGCTGTATGTATTTCTTGTAGTAGCTGTTGTAGAGTAAGTAGTACTTTCAGATATATTTTAGAAATTCCTACTTCTTAGTTCTACAGTGTATGATTTCCTTTAGCTAGTTGGTAAAAAGTAGGTATTTACATATGGAATGATAACTTCTTTACTGTTTCGAATTTATCAGGTTATCAGGCTATCTGAGTGGAGACTTAAAGTATTTTTGTTTCATGTATATGCCTTTTCACTTTACTTGATTAATTTCAACTTACAGTTTTATGGAACGTAACTTTACAATCATTTTTAAGTTTTAACATTCCCTGTAAATATACAGGGTGTCTCATAATTAGCTGCCAACCCTGAACAGGCCGATTCTATGATCAAAACTAAGTAAAAAAGTTCATATGAACCGGAAATGCTTCCTAAGGGCACAGGGACCAATTGAAGAGGGAGGAATGGAAATCATTTTTTTGCAATATCTCTCAATCGCGTTGTGATAAATGAATGAAATTTGGTATACACAGTTAAATTTTGATGAGCAATTTGATGGACTAATCCATTTATTTCCACAAGGTCCATTGGGGTGGGTACGGGGGGGCCCTTGGTACTTTGCGTGTGTAACTTTTTCATCTTTGACTTTTTAACAAATTGGACAGCAAATTCCGTTTTCCCGAACTGTTTTACGTTAAAAAGGTACTCTTGTTTCAAATCGTTATCTTTAACGGTTTCTGAGAAAATCGCTCTTGAATTAATCCCACTTTGGTCAATTTCATAGTAATTTAAACAAAATTATCAAGGTATTCTTATGTCAAAGTATTGTCAACCCGATTGCCAATTTAATAGTTCTAAGCGAAAAAAATGGAAGAGTTTACGGGACAAGAGTTAGTTGATATGATATTTATTTATGGCTTTTGCGATGGTAATGCTGCAGCGGCAGAACGCGAGTACGGGAGAAGGTTTCCAAACCGAAGGCTGCCATCAAGGAGGACATTCCCTACGGTATTCCGCAACTTAGCTGCAACCGCCACTTTTCGAAAGGCACCGGGTCAAGGACGTCCCAGGATTAATAGGGAAGCGGAGGTCCTTGACGCTATTGAACAAGATCCTACGACTAGCATACGGAACATTTCAAGGCAAATAAATGTTCCTCGGCCAACGGTACTACATATCTTAAAGATTTCCTTAACAGAATTGATTAGATGTGCTACTAACATTTCAGGTTGGAAGAATATTAAAGCGACAAGGTCTACATGCCTATCACTATCGACGTGTACATGGCTTGATACCAGAAGATTTTGCGCCACGTATGCAATTTTGTCGCTGGATTTTGTCGCTGGACAACGAGCAAGCTTCCAAAATTTTGTGGTGTGACGAAGCTACTTTTACCCGAAATGGAAAATTAAATTTTCATAATTCTCATTATTGGGAAGAAGAGAACCCACATGTTGTTCGGAGAACAAACTTCCAGCAACGGTTTTCCATAAATTTATGGGCGGGAATAATTCACGACACTCTGATTGGACCTATTGAAATTCCACAACGTCTCAATTCAAATCTTTATTTAAACTTACTTCAAGAAAATCTTCCCCAAATTCTCGATGATCTGCCTCTAAATTTACGACGTAACATGTTTTTTCAACACGATGGAGCCCCGGCACATAGTGGTCGCAATGTTCTAAATTTCCTAAACGAAAATTTCGCTGGACGGTGGATAGGGAGGCACGGACCGGTAGCTTGGCCGCCGCGTTCTCCCGACCTAACCCCGCTGGACTTCTTTTTCTGGGGATATCTAAATCAAAAAGTTTACGCCACCGAAGTCGATACCCGTGAGGAATTGCTGCAGCGTATCAATGATGCAGCCAATGAAATTCGTCAAAACCGTTTTAGCATCTTAATAGCTTCGAGAAGTGTTACACGTAGGGCAAGACTTTGTATCAGAGAAGGTGGAGGGTTTTTTGAACAGTTTTTAAAATAGCTTGTTGTCTGTTATCAAAATTAAGTTTCCATCTTATGATCCCTTCGAAAAGTGACGGTTGCAGCTAAATTGCGGAATACAGTGAGGAATGTCCTCCTTGATGTCAGCCTTCTGTTTGGAAACCTTCTGCCGTACTCGCGTTCTGCCGCGCAGCATTACCATCGCAAAAGCCATAAACAAATCATCATATCATAATTGTTCTACATCAATAATGTGTATTACTGATTACGTATTAAATTATTATTATTATTTTTTGTTTAAATTACTATGAAATTGACCAAAGTGGGATTAATTCAAGAGCGATTTTCTCAGAAACCGTTAAAGATAACGATTTGAAACAAGAGTACCTTTTTAACGTAAAACAGTTCGGGAAAACGGAATTTGCTGTCCAATTTGTTAAAAAGTCAAAGATGAAAAAGTTACACACGCAAAGTACCAAGGGCCCCCCCGTACCCACCCCAATGGACCTTGTGGAAATAAATGGATTAGTCCATCAAATTGCTCATCAAAATTTAGCTGTGTATACCAAATTTCATTCATTTATCACAACGCGATTGAGAGATATTGCAAAAAAATGATTTCCATTCCTCCCTCTTCAATGGGTCCCTGTGCCCTTAGGAAGCATTTCCGGACCCATGTTCATATGAACTTTTTTACTTAGTTTTGATCATAGAATCGGCCTGTTCAGGGTTGGCAGCTAATTATGAGACACCCTGTATAAATATATAAAAAATGCAATCTACTATGTTTGCGTTATATTAATATTTATGTTACTTTTTGTTTAAACGTTTGTATGTTCATATTGTATTTTATTTTTACATCATGTTGTACCTTTTTTATCATCTCTGTTTTAGGCAGACACCTCTCTTGAGCAGACAAAAATAGTTCGATCGTTGATGTCCGCTTAGCGACAACTGCAGTTGTGAACATTCTGCTTACAACTGTGAATATAAACAGACTTTTACTTACCAGTCATAATAATTCAGGTAGGTACCTCTGTTGCCAAAGATTTTTAAGCTAAAATTGCTAATGTATTATACGCTTAACGTTTTTTTTAATAGGTAAAATAAAAATTTCTCGAGTAAGGGTAGTCTCTACCCTTCAGATGGAGTGCAAGTAAATACCACACTAGGCGGTTATATGCATCTACATTGCACCTGATCACATTGCTCTATTTTTGGAACTTTGGAAAAAATTAATTAAAATTTCTTGAGTGAGGTTTATTTCTACCGTTCCTAAGCAGCGCAAGTAAATACCATTCTAACCGATTGTTTGTCTGTCCTTAGCAATTACTTTGCGACTAGTTGCATTGTATAACTATTTGTTGGAACTTGGTGAGAAAAATTTATCAAAATTTCTTGGGCAAAGGTAGTTTCTACTCCTCAGATGAGATGTAAGTAAATACCACTCTAATCGATTCATTCTTAAGCAACTACTTTGCACTTAGTCGTATAATACTTAACTGTTTTTAAGAGTTTGTGAAAAAATTTATTTCAAATTTCTTGAATGATGGCCGTTTTTACACCTCAAGTGGGACGTGACTGGTTTTTAGTTATTTCGGTACTTGCACATCTGGCAATTAAATTGCACCTAGTCCCATCCCATAACTGTTTCTGAGACCTGTAAAAAATTATTTAAAAGTTTCCATTTGGGAATACTTTCTACTTCTCAGAGAAGATGTAATTGATTGCCCGCTAGGTGCCTGCTGAAATGAATGAAGAAAGGGATGCTAAACTGGTTGCTGAATATTTTGTCTGTCAAAAATAGGCTGCTAACTTCTCACCAATGAATCAGCAAACCGTTTTAGAAATACAACATCTATATCTAAAATATTCTATGTAATGAAATAATTTAGATAAAAAAAAACAAAATATAAAATTTGTTTTTTCTTTCCTCCGTGATACTCTATCAGTGATTTTCTCCTAAAAAGTAATAAAGATGCACTGACATGCATTTAATTCCTCTTATGGTTTTTTAACACAAATTATTCTTTATCTTGAAGTCTTGATAATTAAAATATTTTTATAAATTATTAAAAATTTGTACATACATCAAAATTTATATTGTTCAGTTAATAACATAGTTAGAAACTTACCTCTAATTCTAGTTGAGCTTGTGTAAATTGTTCTTTAGCAAGAAAAGTTTCTTGTTCAGCAGCTATTCTGGCCCTTTCTTGTTCCATTGCTAAAGCCACAGCCTGAAGTCTTTCAGCATGCAACTTTTCCAGAGTTTCTTTAGCAGCTACTTGATATGCTTCATTGTCTTCTCTCAATTTAACAAGTTCTTCCCTAAGTCTGTCTTCACCCCAATTTTTGTTGACTTGTTGCAACTGGTTTTCTAATGCAGATACCCTAGATAGTAGACGTTCTTCTCCTACATAAGCTTGCCAGCTTTCTTCAGTAGACTTTCGTGTATCATCTACAATTTGTTGTAAGGCAGTGAGTTTAGTTTCAAGGTATTGTTCTCTTTGATTTGCCTCCTGAATTATTTGATTCAATCTATATAAATCATCTAAAGGTACTATTCCTAAAAAAGACATTGTCAAATGAGTGTCACCATCATCATGATGTGAGTGTCATCAATCTACATACAACTTTCTAATTTTAAATAATTTAAAATTCAGTTTTTTCTGAAGCTAAAACAATTTTTCTTAATAAATTCTCAAAAATTGGCAGTATTGATGTGTTCTATATACAGGGTGGTCCGAATATTATGCAGGAAACTCCGAGGGCAGATAGATCTCTTTCAAATAGTAGGTGTTTGCCTTATAAACATGAGTCTGGAACGGCCTTGTTTTAGAGATACAGGGTGTTGAAGTTGTTAAAAAAATTGATTTTTTGTTTATATCTCTGGAATCCATTGACCGATTTCAATTAAATTTAGTACAGATAATGTATGACAGTATACCTTGTATTGCCTAAAATATGAACTCTAAAGGTTCAACCAGTGGTGTACAACTGGATAGGGTCACCCCGTTTTTTATAAAAAAAAATCTACGCCACTGTATTTTTTATAAGCTATTATAATGGATTTATATTCTAATGCACAAAATACGTAAAAAAGGTAACTTGAATTTTTTCCCGAAAGTTCACTGTTCTCAAGTTCATACCATTCATACCAATACAATCCCCTTGTGGCAGACACGTTTAACCATAATATTACAAGAATATGTATGTTTATGCTTAAAAGTAATTGCAATGTGTAAGCACATCAACAAAATTCTTTACACTCATTGCTTTCATCTTTTTGGATTAAAACAATATTTGAAAAATCACGACGAAGCCATGAAAGGCACAGAAATTAAATTTTAAAAGCATTTGACGATGATCCTTGGCTAAGTACATGAAGAACGTCTCGGCAACTTGGGGTGAGAAAATCGAAAATTTGAAAAGTTCTACGTAAGGATGGCAGAAATCCATACCATTTACAACCTGTGCAAATTTTACTTCCGGGAGATGTAGAGAGACGCCTGAATTTTTATCAGTGGTTGTTTGAATTCTTACTAGAAATACTTTGGACCAATGAGGTTACGTTCACAAGGCGAGGGGTAGTGAATTTTCACAATTTGGATATTTGGTCATAAGAAAATGCTCATGAAATTCGGATAAGATCTTCTCAACACAAATTTTCTGTGAAAGTATGGCTCGGAATAATTCGCAATAAAGTTTGTGAACCTTTCTTCTTGCCACTCCATCTAAATTCCCAGTCATTTCTAAACTTTCTAGAAAACCACCTATTTAAATTATTAGAGGATGTTCCATTAAATATACGACAAAATAGTTGGATACAAACAGATGGTGCTTCTTCGCATTTTAGAAGAATAATACAAGAATGGCTTAATGAAAATTATATGGGGTGATGGATAGGTAGAAGACCAAATGCCAATGTCAACCATAATGGTGCAAAGGGTCCAGTGTCATGGCCAGCCAGATCGCCAGATCTAAACCCCCTGGACTTCTATGTTTGGGGTGACCTATCTGAAAAGTTTACTCTACTCCAATAGATACTAGATCACAACTACTGCAGCGAATAGAAGACGAGTGTAATGAATTAAAAGAAAACCACCACATGATATTAGCTTCAATTAGTTCCATTAATAGAAGATGTCAGAAATGTATTGATGTGGGTGGTTCGCATTTTAAATAATTGCTGTAAATACGTAATGTTAATTTTGTTTCTTGTTTAGTTGTTGTTGCGTGGTAAATATATTTTTATTATTATTTTGATTTAAATTATTCTTATTTGTAAGGATAATGCCTCTAGGAAAAACTAAAACAGACTAGGAACACTACCCCACAGGTGATGTGGAAAGAATTTTGTTGATGTGCTTACAAATTGCACTTACTTTAAAGCATAAACATAAATATTTTTGTAATATTATGGTATGCCACAAGGGGATTGTATTGGTATGAATAACTTCAAAATAGTGAATCTTAGGGAAAAAATTCAAGTGACCTTTTTTACGTATTTTGTGCATTAGAATATAAATTTGTTACAATAACTTGTAAAAAATACAGTGGCGTAGGAATTTTTTATAGAAAGGGGATGACCCTTGTCCAGTTGTACACCACTCGTTAAACCTTTAGAGCTCATATTTTAGGGAATGCAAGGCCTACTATCATACATTATTTGTACCAAATTTTATTAAGATCGGTTAATAGATTCCTGAGATATAAACAAGAAATCATTTTTTTTTAACAACTTCAACATCCTGTATCTCTAAAACGAGGCCGTTCCAGACCTATGTTTATAAGGCAAACTCCTATTATTTTAAAGAGATCTATCTGTCCTCGAAGTTTCCTGCATAAAATTCGGACCACCCTGTATAATATATAAAAAGTGGACACCCTTTTCACAGGCATGGCTCCTTTTCATTGTATTGACTCGAAAATTTGTTTCTTAATAATGTGACTATAGTTATAATTGTTTTTTTTTTTAAATCAGTATATGTACGAAAATTTTTAACAATGCTTTTATATTTCTCTTTTCTGATGGTTTTCTAATTATATCTCACGTTTATGTCTTGAGAAAGGAAATAAACATTTTCCATTTCCAATTCTTGTTTTTTATGGCCATTTTATGGTCAAAATATGGGTTACAACAAAAAAATAAAAATTAGTTTTTTTCGTTCAGTCGGAATCCGTGATGAAAAATAGATGTTTCCATTTAAAAAAATCAACTTCCGGTCTAGACCGGAAGTCGTAATATGGACCTTTCAATGGCCCCCTCGGTGCCCTATAATTTTTGTCTGAAACTTTTTCCGAAATAATCGAGTCCAAGATATTATTTTGTCTCGAGATAAATGCCCCACCCGGTATATATACAGGGTGTTTCATAATATATGCGCAGGACTTCAGGATGTGATAGCTCGTCCAAAAATTTGAAAAAAAGCTTGTATTAACTTACCCTCTAAAATGCACAATTTTCGAGATACAGGGTGTTGAAATTGTAAAAAAAATTTCGTTTTTTGCGAATATCTCCGGAACCGTTTATCGTACAGAAAACAGCTTTTGTAAGCATTTACTACTCATAATAAGCTATGTTCTGTGCGAGAAAAATTTTTTTTCAAAGTCATAATTGGTGAAGATTTTGAAGGGGAAGTGGGTGTTTTTCTCCCCAACTTCTACGCCACTGGAAAAAGTACGGTTTTGAGACGCCCATTTGAACCGCCAATGTTTTCTACACAAAAAAAGTACTCTTGGTCATAAGCTCTAAAGTTGACCGTTTTCGAGAAAAATCTACTTTTATGTTGAAAAACATGGTCAATTTTTTTAAATAAAATTTTTATTTTACTAAATGTATTATAATTTTTTTTATCAAGTAGGCTTTAAATTTTAAAACAAAAGCTACCTCCTGTCAAAATAACAATTAGTTTGTACCTGCGAAAAGTCAATTTGTATTACAAAAGTAAAAATGAATTACACAAACGCTGAAATGTGCGAAATGCATTACCTTTACGGAATGGCGAGCGGTAATTCGGCAGAAGCAAGGCGGTTGTATCAAGAAAGACATCGTGATCGCCAAGTACCACATCATAACTTGTTTCAACTCATTCACCAACGACTATGGGAAAATGTCATGTCTCAGTTTGGAGCCGAAGTTATGTTTACCGATGAAGCATCTTTCTCGAGAGATGGTATTTTCAATTTTCACAATAACCACATATGGGCTGAAGAAAATCCACATGAAATTGCAGAAGGCAATCATCAGCAACAATTTTCCGTGAATGTTTGGGCTGGCAT
>NW_019417977.1:51516-54794 GCF_000390285.2 Anoplophora glabripennis
AGCCTACGAACCATTGCTAGTTCAAAAACTTTTGAAAATGCAGGAAGCAAACTGATGGGTCTATAATTCTCCATTAATTCCGGATCACCTTTATTTTTAAAAATTGGTTTAATGATCGACAACTTTAATTGATGAGGCACTATCCCAAATTTGAATGTGTTATTTATTATGTAGGACAAAATTTCCTTCACTGCGCCAAGGCTTTTTTTCATTATATTTGCTGGAATATTATCTTCCCCGCTACTAAATTTGTTTTTTATTTTTGTGGCTAATTCCACAATCTCCGATCCCATGACCGGTGTTAGGAACATAGACTTATTATTAATATCAATAATCGGTTTAAAATCTTTACTTTGATGGTTTGACAATAAATTAGGGATTAAGTCCAATAAAAAGTGATTATAGTCATTAGCTACAGTTTGAGAATTCCCTTTGATAAAGCAATGTTTTTTAGACACCTTTCCTGTTACCTCATTGCAGATAGACCACAAACATTTACTTTTATTATCCGATTCCATTATCCTGTTATCAAAAGAGTTCTTCTTATTTATTCTTAAACATTCATCATACTTTTTTTTAAGATTTTTATATTGTTCCTTAAACAAATCGTTATTATTTGCTAATACCAACCATACATCAAGTTGTTTTTTAAGATCAGTAATTTCGGAATTTATGTTGTGCTTATAATTATTTTTATTTCTATTTGTATTTTTTAGGCTGACATATTTTAATGGAAAACAATAGTTAAAACTTTCTAAGTATCTACTCATAAATATATTCCACTGATCATCCACTTGATCCGGACTTACATTATATATCTCTTCCCAAGAAGTATTTTCGATATTTGATATAAATTTTGTAATATTCTCCTCATTAAAGTACCTTTTATATATGCCTTGAGGAAATGTCTCGCACTTATCCAAATCAAATGTAATCAACTGTGCTGTATGGTCGGAGGAATGAAGTTCTGCAACTAAGGTTGAAAAGGTGCCTGTATAATTAGTTATAATATTATCTAAACAGCTTTTTGTGTTATACGAAATGCGAGTAGGTTCATTTATTACATGTTTAAAATCGAAAGATTCTATCAAGTTTAACAATTCACTTTTTTCCTTAGAATCCGCTAAGATATCTATATTTAAATCACCTGTGATAAAAACTAACTTGTCTTCATTGAAAACCAATGATAGCACTTGTTCTATTCTTTTTAGGAATTGATTTATTGATCCATTGCCTGGTCTATATATCGACACTACCACTAATTTATGATTCCCAATTGTAAATTCACTCCCTGTTACCTCAAAAACATTAATTATTGACAGCTTAGTTAGTTTTGATATTTCCCTAGCTTCTACACTCTTATGGGCGTAAATTGCGACACCACCATGTTTGTTTTCTCCTCTACAAAACGCCGATATCAGTTGAAAGTTCTGGATACCCAGCTGACTCAGCTGTTCCCTGGATTTCCAGTGTTCTGTAATCATCACTATTTTACAATCACTATGTACTAAAAAGAACGATTCAAGTTTATCAATTGAATTTCCCAGGGACACATTTTGATGAAATATACCAATCCTCTGAGACATTTGCTGCTGCCCTTCTATGTTTCTTGTCTTCCTACTTTGTTCGTCTTCCTACTTTGTTCGTCTTGGTCTTCTCTAAGTGTGAAATCTATACAAAATCCGCGTGTCTGCCTTCAGACCGTATTTTTTGCTGGTATTCTCGATACTTCTTAAAGTCAAATCTTTTGTATCCTACGTGTTGTGGCCATGACATTGGACTATATATTTCCTCTTTGAAGTCCCAGTCTATTCCGAACATGAAACATTTAGTTTGGTTTTCTCTAGTCGGTAATTCTTTTATTATGACCTGTGCATTCTTATATGGCTCCTGCTTAATTATAAAATCTTTAATATCGGTTTCTGTTATGTGCCTTTTATTGCGATATAAGTATAGCCACACTTTTTTACCAACAGCAAAAACTTCGTTTTGGGTTTGTCCCTGACCATATAACTTATTTTCTGGTCATCTTCTAAATTTTTTATGATTTACTTTTTGAAAGTCTTCTTCACGAACTTCTTCATCTATGTCTTCATTTATATTTATTAGCCGTTCTGCTATTTTTCTTTGTGATTCTTCCAAAGATTCTAGATTTTCTAATTTATCTTTTGTTGTTTCAGATGTGGTTGAGCCACCCTGTATTTACACTTAATTTTGTTTTATCTACATAGCTTTTTTTATTTGACAGTTGATAAGGTTTTTCTCCTTTTTCTAACAGGGCAACTTTTTCTTCAAGTAGTTTCTTATTCTCATGTAATAAAGTGATATTTGCTTCTAATATTTTGTGTTTGCTTTCCGCTTCCTGTAACAGTTTCCGAAGCATATTATTTTCAATAATTAAATTAGATACCTCTACCCTCCCAGATTGACTCGGGGTTCCTACTTTGTTTTGCAGTAAATCATTTGGGTCCCAGTTATTTTCATCTTCCACGCAGTTATCAAACTTCAAAACTTGATTTTCACAGCACATTTTACGTTTTGCACAACTGCTATGAAAAATCTCATTGCAACTTGTGCATATTACTTTTTTACTAACTTTTTTACCACAATAATTGCACGTTTTTGCGAGCTCGCTCGAAATCGCGTCTGCTTTAGACATTGACATTGTATTATATTCATATGGAGGTTAAGTTAGTCAACGACAGCAGTTTGAAGGAGAATTATTATAAATTATGTATCTTACAAGTACCTAATCGATTTCTACGAACTGTCATACGGTTCGTTAGATATCGGTTTCCTATTTATAGAAGTTGCTGTGGAAACTGATCGTCAATTGTTACACATTCTAAGTGGAAAGACCAAAAAAAATCTGCATTCTCATAAGACTTCATACTAAATCGTGAAAAATTATTTTATTAATATCTCGTCTCTTAGGTATCCAAACTAGTTATATTTTTTTTTTGAGGATTTTCTTCATATTAATAAGCTTATTAATTTTTTTATGAATATTTGTCAATTCCAAATGAGATAAACCTCCTTAATTCTAAAAAATAATTACCATGGTAATAAATTTAAAATTCAATAAAATTCATATCAAGCAAAGTGACAACGGCACTGCGATTAACACAAGGTACTATGCTGTCCAGCAATACGCAATTCAGTTGGTGTTGGTATCTGGAATTGGACCGTGTCGGAGTGTTTTTTGCATACCACTATTTCCTTTTCTTGAGGTGTTTTCCAGCGAGTGCGAGAAAATTGGATTCAAAGGCGTCGTGCTT
>NW_019417977.1:57454-63555 GCF_000390285.2 Anoplophora glabripennis
TTATTATTATCATTATCATTATCATTATCATTATCATTATCATTATTATTATTATTATTATTATTATTATTATTATTATTATTATTATTATTATTGGGTGTCCTCCAGTTACCATACATTTTTAAAACCTAAAAATTTTAAAACTACTAATTTTGGCAACATCACATTAACTAACTTCTAATAACCTTCTTGCAACCTTTCAGTCACAAAAATTACAGTATTTATTTATTTGTTTACAGGACCCTAGCCAGGGGTAATAATCAGGATGATTAACTAATCAGGCTATTAGATTGTAATTATACTTTGTGATCTTGATCAGCTACAAATGAATGCTGTCATTAATTTTTTTTTTAACTGAACTGTTTAAAATTTTTAAGTTATAGTGCTGCAATAAGTACTAAAAGAAAAAAGAATTATGTTGTAGATATACAGGGTGTAACGGATGCTGATGGCCAAACGTCAGGAGGTTATTATACAAGTAATTTTCAACAAAAAAGTATTATAAGATTTTTTGGAAAGTTGATAGTTGCTTTTTTATTTATTTTAGTGGTATCACCTTATTGGTGGTAACACCAAAAATTTGTTAATGAGGACGTGTTTTTTCTTCAGCAAAAACTACTGTATTTAGTAAGCTTTTCAACGATATATCAAATTTTGAGTTTGATATATTTTTTTTTGGCAACAATATCAAGGGCAAAGGTAATAAAACTGTAAAAATCGAAAATACATAAACTTTATAGAACTTTATTTTTATTTTGAGACTGTTTCTTTAAATTAAAATAACAAAATTGTTGAAAAAATTATTTATAACAGTAGCATATTTACAATGACTTAATAATTTTCGATGTAGCCTCCCCCTTGACGGATACATAAAGCGCACCTTCTCTCCACGGAAGCAACTGTGCGACGCACTTCTCCATTTTGCTGTCAAAGTAGCTCCCCACAAGCACAAATCCTTTGTTCAAGCTGTTCTCGAGTTGGTACTTCATATACCAAAGATTTTAATCTACCCCACCAAAAGAAGTCTAACGGAGTTAGATCAGGACTTCGAGGAGGCCACCTAACTGTACCAGCGTCCTATCCATCTATCTTCATAATGCTTGTTTAGCCATGGCCGAATCTCCCTGCTGTTATGTGCAGGGCAACCATCCATTTGAAGCCAGGAATTATTCCGAAAAAAAACCTCTTCTAATATATTATGCAGTTCGTAATGAAGAAGATCAAGGAATGCCTCTGCATTTAATGTATATTAAAAGTATAATTGGTCTAAGAACGTAATTTCCAATTATACCCATCCATACGTTAACTTTGAATCTGTATTGATTATTGGAGGGCCTGACAGCATGAGGATTCACAGGTGCCCACATATGGTCATTATGACAATTATATATGCCTTCTCTGGTAAATGTTGACTCGTCAGTCCAAATTATATGCTTGTAAAATTGGGGATCTCTATTAGTTTCTTGGATATACCACTGACAAAACTGAACACGTTCTGCCCTATCACGATCCAGTAAACTTTTAATAGGGGTCAAATGATAAGGGTGAAGGTTGTTCCTTCTGAGACTTCTGTGAACTGAAGTATGCGAAATTCTCCCAAGTTGTATTGCTGCCCTGCGCGTACTTAATGTGGGAGTTTCTTCAAAAAGCGCTCTTATAATTTGGTCTTGATGACGATTTACTCGATCGGCATTTAGACGATGAGGTCCTGGAACACTCCCTGTTTCTCCCAAAACCCGAAATGTAGTTACAAAAGTTTTTCTGTTTGGAATGCGTCTTTCAGGACAGCGGCGAGAATATTCTGCAACTGTTGTTCTAGAATTTCCATTGCAAACACCATACACAAATAAAATATCTCGATACTCGTTATTTGTGAAAAAACGTGGCATCTTCAATTTAGATACTTAAGTAATCAATAAGAACACTAAAGTAATTTTATGACTTTGACAGTTGTGTCAATATTGCTTTTCACAGCCGCCTTGGCATTTATCTATCATGAAAGACGCATTCTAAACAAAAACACGTTTGTAACAATATTTCGGATTATAGAAGAGGGAGAGTTAAAAAAACAGCTTTTTGAAGAAATTCCCACAAAAACTGCATGGGAGTAATACGAACAGACTTTAAGTAAAAATAAAGTACTATACAGTTTGTGTGATAGTTGCCAAAAAAAATTGTAAACTCAAAAGTTGATATATCGTTGAAAAGCTTACTAAATACAGTAGTTTTTGCTGAAGAAAAAACGTCCATATTAACAAATTTTTGGCGTTACCACCAATAAGGAAATACCACTAATTTTGCTCATTTCACAATTATTACATTTAACTTTTTACAGCACCTGGTATAGAAGATTTTTTAAACACTCATATATGCTAGTCTTGTAATGAATAACACTACACAATACACTAATGACAGTAAACAACAGAAATCTAATTATGTAAAGCAAAATGGCACCACCAGTGACACATCTATTTATTAAATAAATTATTTAACCTTACCCCATTTAGTCACAATCAATGAACCATTTAAAAAAGTAGATGTATAAGCAGAATATTAGGATATAATTTTCTTACCATGACGACCACTATCTGTAATACTAGGACTCGCTTTGGCTTCTTTTCCGTCAGGTAAATAAAGTTTAATTGTTGCAATAATACACCCATGAGTTACTTTTCTATTATTTTCTACAACATCCACTCCAAACTGTACTATGTCTCCTGAACTCAGTTCGTGATTTTCAGTTTCAGCTGGCAACTTATTATTATTTACAAATGTTCCATTACTACTTTTTGTGTCCTAGAATGTTATATTCCAAAGTATATTTATAAAAATAAACCTTCATGACCAGTTACCTGCAAATAAAATTTTCCATCTTCGTACCATAGCAAAGCATGATGACGCGAAAGCACCTTGCAATCAAAAATGGCATTTGTTGAAGTGGGTTTTGCTCTAGCTACAGATCGGCCTACTTTAACAGGCTGATCAAGAGTTAGTGTACGTTCTTGAAAATGATGAGAATTAGGACGACAAATTAAAATTGCTTTTGCCATTCTTTTCTCATTAGGTAGTACTATATCAGTGTTAATAATAGGGGGTGGGTAAGTTGCGACATTTTTCATCCAACTAGCACTTACAACAACCATTGCCTAAAACATTATTTGCAAATATTTTTAGAAATATAATAAAAATATATAAGTATTGTAAATCACGAAGATAAAAGGAAATATTATATTGTTTCCTTACCTAAAGAACAATAACAAATGAGATATAGCAACAATTATATTTTTCATTTAAAGGGAAAAAACTTGCTAAGAATACACACTACTCGATTACATTCTGTTTAGATAAGAATTAAACTTTTTATATTTTATGAATATTTTACAACCAGATATTTTTCTTTGATAATTTGATATTTATTCGTATTAATTTATATGTAATTTACATATTTACATAGATATCACCTCACCATAGATGTGACAGTGTACTATGGATAGAGCCAAAGCCAAATTTCTGTGCATTGCAGCTGTTCCAACATGAACTGCAAACTAGTGATGAGTAGTTCGCGAACGAACGAGTTAAAACGAACGCTTCTTCATAGTTCCCTATTCTAAAACAAAGTAGTTCGCGCGAACTATTTGTGTCGATTTTGACCACATTTTGACCGATCTTATGTTTCGGTCTGTTAAAGCATAAAGCAGCGCACAGCGCATTCATTTCGTTCATTCATTACGTCTGCTTCGGATCGAACCGAAATAGTTCGCAAACTAAAACAAACAATTTTTTCAATACATACATACGATTGCGATGCGGATATGAGAAGGCAGGCGCACGGAATATAAAAGCGCATCTATAATTCCTAGGATAAGGGGTTTTAAAGTTAGAAAATCGAAAAAACAGTCTATTATTGTCAGCCATTCCTAGGAAAAAAATTTAAAGAACATATTTTGTAAGAAATTCCAGCGGCAAAACAGTTTATTCTACTTTAAATTCTTAATATTATGCATATAAACAAAGGCAGGAGAGGTACTTTAAAACGTTTTGTCTGATTGGATGAATATTTACGAAAAACCTATTATACATTAGTACTATATTTTCTATGATCTATCCTCTATGAAAATTTAGAATTGTTTCAAAATTAAACACAGTATTTATCGATAATTGATAATATAGCATTCGGTATATTTTAATTTTATAAAAGAACATAGTTATTTAAAATGTTCTCATGTCAAATTTTATTTAAATTTTACATATCACGTAGTTATTAATTAAAATAAATAATAATAGCCATCCTTTTTCACCATCACAATGTCTTGCCTTAGTTTAGATCATTAGATTTTTTTGACTTTAGAAGTAAATGAAAAAACGCGCAACAACTATTAGATTCAGCGCAAATATAAAGCAATGCAACCCGCTCGTAAATATTAATTACTAATTTGAAATTATTAATTTTTAAAACGCAGTGGTATATACATTTGCTAGCTTATTTCAGTACTCCGCTCTCTAAATGTATACGAATCTGCATGAACATTTGACCGAGACTGCGATCGCAGTCGCGCCTGGCAACGGGAGAACGAGAGATGCTTTTGCTAGTTACTCACGTCGTCGACGTGCGAGCGGTCGAGCTGAGCGGACGTGTTTATTGTGAAGTGAAGTGCATTGCATCGAGCAAGATCTACCTGCCTTTATTAAGGCTACCTGGAAAGAATCCCTTTCTTTCCTCTTAACCNTTGAATTGTTAGAAACAACTACTCCGAGAGCTATATGCCCCTACCGGCATTGAATTATACTCGCAACCCTAGTGCAACAGCTAGAATCGTTTGACAGTTTAACCCACCAGGCACAAACCAGTTTCGGACTTATTAGTCCTCATCAGCGTGTCATAGGTGCGACAACCGACAAACGACCCAACTGTTCTTCGTCGTATCGTCACGACAAGGAAATACATTGTACGCGAGAGCGCAAATGGCTCCATCTGTCGTGCTGACTCCCAACTGCGCCATTCAAATGGCTACAGTAGGAAGCAACCTGTTATACTGCAGGTACTTTGTCGCACGACTGCCACCCACAGAGGGCGTAACACAATGTTTTAATTGTTAGTTTTGCAAGAAACAACTACTCCGAGGGCTATATGCCCCTACCGACATTGAATTATACTCGCAACACCTAGTGCAACAGCTAGGATCGTTCGTCAGTTTAACCCAAGGCTAGTATATCCTAGGTTACCTCACAACTTTGAGGAGAACTGCGCGGGCAAGAGGGAGTGTTACGTCATCCGGTATGCCAGCCGGCCAGCGTCTGTGGCGTTCACATAGATTAAATTAGCAGTTAGTGTCCAATTCTGCATAATATTGCATACAATTTAATTATATTTCAATTGATATTATGTATTTCTTAAAATCATTGTGATGATCATAAAGATTTCATTTGAAATAGTAAGAAAGTACTGTTATAAACAATATTCAGTGATATTACTCATTATATTGCCTTTCTCATTCCTATCTTGTTGTCAGCTAAAGGTAATTTCAAATATTAATATTGAAAATATTGCTCTTAAGTCAACAATAATTATATTATTTCACATAATAGATTGTACTTTTTTATTTGCTGGATTGGGTATTTTGCTACCTGTTGAAAAAAATTAAATGAACCCTTGCGCCAAGAGTATCAGTCAAGGGTTGTTTATTTGGAACTAGATTTGCCTAACCAAAAATCTCACACTGATCCTCTTGGTGCAAGGGTTCATTTAATTATTTTTTTCCGCAGGTGGCAAAATACCCAATGAAGCAAACAAAGAACTAAAATTATACCACAAATAAATAGCTTCAGACAATAGATATGTATACCATTTAAAAAAATTAAGGTAATTAAATAAATTAAAATGATTTGATTTTTTAATTTTATGCTTTAAGGGCCCCATATTCTTTAAATAGTGTTTTCCGCAAAAACAAATAATTTCAAACATTTAATAACTGAATAATCTAAAGCTTATCAAATAATAGGAATGTTATGTCATGCCACCCGAGTATTTTCAAAGACGCCGCAGTAAAACGAATAAACAGGTGCAAAAAACGATCAAACCATCAAGGTTTTAAGTACTGAAA
>NW_019417978.1:0-26759 GCF_000390285.2 Anoplophora glabripennis
ACTTTTAGACTGGTGCAAGCTTTATCGTATGATATTTTGAAAGTAGACACCAATATAAACAATTATGATATAACAAACAAGTGTGTATGTTATACTATTAAAGGTTGAAGTTTGATTATTTTAAGACAAATTTCTGTTTTGCTTAGGAATTTTATAACTCGTTAACAAAAAATCATGAAATGCGCAATTCATAGTTCTGTAGGAAATTTACTGCTCTACAAAAATGGTCTCTTATGATTAGTCGATTAAATAAAGCGTTTAAAAGATATTCATCGTCAAATTCATAAGCAAAACAGAAATTTGTCTTAAAATAATCAAACTTCAACCTTTAATATCTTTTAAACGGTGAGGTTTACGAAAAAATTGTGAGAGACCATTTTTGTAGAGCGTTCAATTTCCTACGAGTATATGAGAGTATATGAGGAGAGATATTTTTAACGAACAGTTGATAGAGAGATATGAATTTTTTTCCTAATACAGAGGAAAAAATAGAAACCTGTAAAGCGGAGGACCTTCCTATTAAAATTAAGAGCTCATATTTGGAGAGAATTTTCTAGAGGTGTCTAGCAGCCTATTTTTCAGAGTATAAAGTAAAAAAGAATAGTCGATTTTTTTGACCCACCCTAGTGCTATAAATTTGTTCTATTTTTGATTCACATGAAGACAAGAAACTTGCCTGTACGTGTATATTGATAAACTATAGATTTGAGAATACTATATCTACATTGTGTATATATTCTCAATATTCTCTCTAACCTGTAGTTTTTCTACCTCATCTTTCACATTTGTTCATCCCTAAAAATGACTGTTAATTAAAATTGGCACCCATTTTTTCCATTTACTTACCATAAACAGTTTCAGCAATCCCATTTTATGGACCTTGGTCTTCACAATTATATTCGCCACTTCTTACGTGTTGCACTGCTGGTAAATATGAACTAACCTGAAATTGGGTTTTGTAATAACTTCCAAGTGTTTAAAATTGATACACACACCCAAAAACACGTACTCGGTATGACTCAGTATATTATGTTGTACTCGTAGATATGAACAGATGGCACGGTCGTCATATTTTCACTTGGTTAATTGTTGTATTAAATTGATGGCGACTTTGGTCGATTAGAACAACACTTAGATCACTATGACAAAAAATACTCTAAGGTCTCAAGTATAGTTACTAATTTAATTAACAAATTTAAAAAGCAGCATCCACTTATTGCTCAAACTCAGAAAATAATAGTATGGTTATTCAACATCAATATCAACCCATTTAAATTTCTGCACTGTTACTGTTACGTAATTTAAATTTTTGGTTGTAGATAGCTTCGTTCTGGAAAAGAAATTTTTAGAGAAAAATGTTTGAGGAAAATGATCCCGAAATTGTTCAGTCATCAATCCAGCTTGAACCGGTGGAGGATCAGTCGATTCCGACAAATGAGCGTAAGCCTGCCAAGACATTCCAGTGTGGAAAATGCACCTACTCGGCCAAATACAAATCTGCTTTGGTGAGCCACATGATGAGTCACAGAACCCCTTCGGAAACGACAATGTACAAGTGCGAAGTTTGCCAGCACGAGACCAAAAGAAAAGCCGACCTCAGGACCCACATGATAATCCACATGGACCCGACAGATGTGAAGCTCTTCTACTGCGCCAACTGCTCCTACTCGACGAGAAGGAAGTGCGATCTCAAACAGCACGTCGTGGTTCACCAGACTTCTTCGTATAAATGTCCGCATTGTCATTTCAAGACGACCAACAAGCTGTATCTCGACAAAATACACTCCATGCGTCACAAAAATGAATCCGAGGTCACAGTATATAAATGTAAATTTTGTCTCTACGAAACGAAACTTAAGAATGCGCTCAAGAAACATTCGCTCGTGCACCAAGACCAGTCAAAACGGCAGGAGTACAAATGTAACTGGTGCGAGTTTAATACTAAGAACAAGGCGGCGATAAAGAGGCATATGCTGTTGGTGCACACTTGCCCGTCAGAGATTCCGATGTATCGGTGCGACATTTGCGGATTCCAAACAAAAGAGAAAGTTGGTGTGAAGAATCATATACAGAATAAACACATGCCCTCTGAGATTAAGTATATGTGTGCACACTGTCCGTTCAAAACTAAGAGCAGACAGTACATAAAGAGGCATTTGGTGCTGCATCGGGATCCTTCGAGCGTTAAGACGTACCATTGTAAAAATTGCGAGTATAAGTCGGTCCGAAAGGCAAACGTTCAGTTACATATGTTGACTCATGTGAAGAAAGAAGATATCCGTATAAACTCGGTGAATGAAGGTCAGTGTGATCTCGATGAAACAATTTTTTTTGACACTGTAGCAAGAAAGTATCAATGATCGTGTATTTTAGTACCGGGTCTATTTTTTAACCTGAAACTCAAATATCTTGAGAAGTAAGCACCTTACTAAAAAAAATCAATGATCGTCAAACATTTGAATGTTTCGGGTTAAAAAATACACTCGTTATATGCTTATTTTACTATGAATAGTTAGTTATAGGATTTTAGCACCGTTAAACTTAATAGTTAGGTTAGGTTCGGTTTGGTTAGGGAAACTGTCAGCACCGTAGATGTCGGTATAGTTATTTGTTTTGAAACGGCTGCCAAGTTTTCTTAAGTTAAATTACCTATTTATAGATGGCGCAATACGAAAATTATTTGGCAGCCCTAATTAGTTCTTATACAATATGAACATCGGTATAGTCTTGCTAATCTGACTCCTCTGTACACCGAATATTGTAGTCTGAACGATTTCGTTCCCGCAGAACATACTAAATTCTATTCGAGTTCCTCATTAATGATTTGGATTGCTCTTTGTGTTAATTATATTTCTGCAACAAATGTGTTCGTATTCTTTTTTTCGCAAATGGGAATTTTCCCATTTTCCATAAGTGCAATATTTTACATATACATAAGGTTCTTTACACACGTGTTTATCAAAATTTATTTATTTCTAAGAATAATAATTTAAGTTTATGTGAGTGTTGGATGTACAATTGGTACTACTATTGATATTCAATCCTTGTGCCTTATTAAGTGTAGATTTTACTAAAAATTTTATAAACCTTCGTTTATGAGAGTTAGAGTTAAATGTGAGAAGTGTTATTGATATTATTTGAATTATTCATGTACTGCTCTTGAGAATTAAAGGTATTATAAAAAGGAGGAGGTTTATCAAGGTCAAGATTTATATTAGGATCAGACATTTCCATTTCTGATATATTGTCAACAATACTGTTAGCATTAGAATAGGAAACCTCACTCGCTAATATTTTATTAGATATATGTATGGAGATTTTGTTTACTATTGTGTTGACCTAGATTGTTTAATATATAAAATAATTTTAGTCTACAATATAACCTTGTTGTCTCGATATTAGAGGATCTTAATCCATAACGCAGAATTATTACATCTCATTTATGTAGACACCGTTCAGTATTATCAAATAGCAAAAAAATTTAAGTTAATTTCTTCACGGTTGTAGTTTTATTTTACCTATAATGTTAACTTTATTTGAACCGAGTTTCCTTACTGATTTTTATATTTACTGTAACTGTGAAAGGGATATAGTACTGCAAAGTGTTAATCTGTAGGGGAAAGGCGGGCAGCCGGGGTCACTTAACCTTTTAACGCGCAAATGTTTTTACAGGTTTTTATCGGACAGCTTCTTCATTAGGGGAATTGTAGTAAAAAATATATCAAAATATATACAAAACCCTTTACCTTCCAAGTTATGTGTCATTTTCAGAACTACTCTTTCACCTAAAGTGGACTGGAACCTTCTTTTCCCTGGTAAATTTCAATTGCGTGTAAATAATCGATGGAGGCACTGCAACGCCCATATCTTGAAATCCCTTTTGATGGGTTTCATCGGCATATACTGTTTTAATGAGCTTCTACCTTTGAAGGCTACCATGCTTTCATCTAGAGCAACATTTCTATCTGGAGTGAACGATGCGGCGAAAACATCAGTGAAGGGGTCAATGAAGGGTCTAATTTTATAAAGTTTGTCAAAGCCAGGAGTGTCACCTGCGGGCATTTGAGAATTATCATTTAGGTGAATATATCTTAGTATTTTCAAAAATCGTTTTATTGGGAAAATATCTGTAATTCTTATATTGTGATAGTTTGTATTTCTCGACCAGTACCCTCGTAAACTAGGTAATGAGTTACATCCCATTATGATTAGTACTCTTATGAAAGCTTTTAACTCATCTAGAGAGAGATCTAAAGTCATTTGGTTCTGTATCTCATATAAATTGGACTGTTGTAAAATTGAATCCAAAAATATCGAGGAAGTCTATAAGTTTCTCTGAAGCTACCCGAAGTATAGTTAGCATAAATACAATAACAAAGCCTGAAAACTTCAAATTTTATCTGCACTGTTGGTCCTTTCTCATGAACAAAGTTGAAATTCATGTATTTCCTTGGTGCAACTGATATTTTTTACATGGAAAACCTTGGATTCCACTGCCTCCTCCTCTTCACTGTCGCTGGCAACAAGGGCTGGTTGCAGGGGTATAGGTTCATTTGGTTTATAGGTGATATCAGTAACGGAGCCTCAGAAAACAATGGTGCAGTAATCCAATCACTAGTTGGACTGTTCACAAGGCCCAAACTTCTAGGTGGAGCCCCTTTTAACATTATGTTATGAAATTTTGCTCGTGGGTAAACAAGAACAGGCGGTATAGCTGTGCCACAGGCATTGACAATGGCACACATGGTAACTAATTGGCCTCTCTTGGCAGATACTGCCTGACCAACCTGTTCAGTCCCCTTTTTTGCTACTACATGTGGCGCTTGAACTACAGTAGCTATTCCAGTTTCATCCAAATTAAGAATCCTTTCAGCAGTAAACGTATGTTTTCGCAATGCTCTCTCGTAATTACTAAAAAATTCTTCCACATTCGTTTTATTAAAACTAGTAGCTCTAGATAGGCTGGTGTTCTCAGGTTTTCTGAGCGAGAGTTGACTATGACGACGCATAAAACCTTCGAGCCAATCAATACCCGCCATCTGAATTAGATCCCAATTTTGTGGATAAGTACAATGCAATCGTTTGGCGTAATCATATGCTAATTTTCTAAGTTGCGTAAAAGTTAGCCCATAGTTTATTTTTGAGCATTTAAGGATGTATCCCTCCAAAAGCGTCTCTTGTTGAGTTGTGAACACCTGTCTCGTGGTGTATTAAAGCCGTGAGTTAATCCATACAAAGTAGCTGCTCTTCTTATTGACACATTGTCATCTTTAACAGCACGAATAGCGGCTTCCATATCCGCTTCAATAATTTCGGCCTTTTGACGTATCTTTTTATAAGTATGAGCCATTATTTTCTAAAAAAAACATGAAGTGTTAATTTTGTGGGGCATATTTGAACAGTTCAAAGGTGGCCCATATTAGATGTTAAAAGGTATCCCACTGGGAGACGGCCATTTTTTCATTTGTTTACGTTGTTCAGATTAAAATTATATGAATTCTGTACAGCGTAAAAATAATTAGAAATACTACAGAAAAACACTACTACAACACTTAACAATAAGTATGAAAGAGATATTTACTTACACAATTTTGCTGGAAAAAACACTTTTAACAGCCTCAATTAAGCACTTGACCCTATTCAGTACGAAAATCGTATGTCAACTGATATTTTCCTATGAGAGTTTAGCCTACTAGTTCCATCTATGGTCCAGAAGTTTAAACTTCAAAGGAAATGTTTTGGCGCAAAATTTGAAAGGTATTCAGAGGTGCCCCATGTTCAAATGTGCCCCCCTCTCCCTTATTTGTATATTCTGACACTTGACTTGGAGTTAAAAAACATAATTTTCATATACGTGATAACATAATGTGTAATTAGTAATGAATCAATCAATAACAACGAGAAATTTCATGAAATAATAATCTTTTTATCACTTTGAACAAGCTATTTTTTGTTAAGTGTAAGATATTAGGCTCAAAATTTTGTAAGCGCAATGATATACACGTTTCAAAACATACAAATAATCAACATAAATATATTTAGGATATGTCCATAAAAACAGATAAATGAAATATGAAATACATTTTTAAATATAATTAGCCAACGTTGTCCTAACTTCAAAATTCAATATTTATTTATTTTTCTTTGTAACGTCAACATATTAACTACTATCTCCACACTATTTACATAATAGCATTATTACACAGTATATGAAATAACCTACCTTATATTTTGCCGGTTAAAATTTGGTAGACACTTGCGAGCAGGAAAACCACAAATCAAGAAAAGACAGATACATACTAGCTCTGTTCGCGGAGTCTGTCAAATTAGTCCGGGATCAGTCAGAAGCAATCGTTTAGCTACTTCTTTTATGCTATGGTTGTAGGAAATAGCACAGAAAGTAGCTGGACGACTGCTTCTGACTGATCCCGGACTAATTTGACAGGCTCCGCGAACAGCTAATTTATACATATGTGGCTTGAAGCCAAAATAGTTCATGGGAGGGGTGAGGCAGTTGTGTTTACATTCCCTCATAGGCAGTGGCGTATGATTTTATAGGGGCTGATTGCAACTAAAATAAGAAGTTTATTAATTATAATTGTAAATTTTATTTTCCACAGATAAACTAGTAATACGGGAAAATATGGTGCCATTAATAGGTATGCCATTAATAGGTATGCTAAGTTTTATTTCTTAAGGTATCTATGAGATTATTTTCTTCAACCTATTTTATTAGTTATGAACTTCACAGTCCCTTACATTTACTTCTTCCTGGAATACGGTGGAGATGATCTACTGACACAATTCTACTCTCATTTATATACAAAAGGAATGATACATTTCATCATACTCTTAAGCTGTTAATGAGATTTTAATAAAACAAAGTAATTAAATTCCATTTGGGTTTAATTTTAGTAGCTGTATGACACGGTGTAAAATTTGGTATCAACAATATAATTTATAAAATTTGTATACAGGAAACTAAAAGATTGACCATATTTTAAAATAATAATTCATTTTATAGAGTCGGTCCATTAACCCTTCCTATCACAAACACATATGTGTGAATTTATATAGAAAACTAAAAATTAGAACAGGTTTAATTATATATTTTATATAGAATTACATGTAGATTTTTACATTGCGTGTTACGGCTATATTACTGGAGTTAAAGAAGTCCCTAATAAAGCTGTTAATTGGTTTATTTTTTAGGTTGTCCCTATCGAATGAATGTTATGAATGAAAAAAGACAACCATATTACTCAAATAATAATTGATTGATTATGAAATAAAATATTTTTTGTTAACTTATGCCTTATCCTAAGAATATCATCTTGCATTTTATTACAAAAGTGGTCAGAGCAGATATAGGTATATATAGATATTGTTTCTGTATATGGAATTCCTAAGCTTCTAGACCACTGTCTTCTAATTAGAAGATTTTTCGGAAATCTGTAACATATAAAAAATCGACTAAATTTTTTACGCCTTTGTTTATCTGATTTACTAATGCTTTTTGGCACTTAAATTTTGTCAAAGGGAAATATTTAAATTTAACCCCAACAGCTTGTTTTATTGCTACGTCTATGATTATTGTTATTTATGGAACGATCGTTGATTTTCTTTCATTTGGTACATATTGCAAATATAGCACTTCTTCGGCATTACCCAACACATTTTTCACTGGAAAAAATCTTACTAACAAGCACGAAATCATTAAAAACGCAAAAACATTAGATTACACTACGAAACACAACAATGGCGAACTCGATTTTTCTGGCAAATGTCAAAATGTGAGGGTAAAAGTGGCGCGAAACTTAAATGAACCAATCACAACACGGGGAATAGTAAATATAAACATGAATCATTTGAGATTCAAACAAATACCCTGAATTATTTATCTATGTCTGTAAGATAAAACATGGAAAAATGAAACAGTATAAATAAAAGAGAACAAATAATATAAAATATTCTTAAACAAAAGTACAAAATACCTTAGGTAGGTATTAAAAAAATAAAACAAGAACACATAGCCAACATTTTCGAAACAAATAACTCTTTTTATTTCCTAGAAGATATGACAGATTGTCTACAGTTGTCACAAATATAGACTCCACCTTATATTGCACTGTACCCATTTTTCACCAGGAGCTGAATTTCCAAAAGTATCCTCACATAAAATACATGGCACTGCATTTTCTTCTGGTTTAAATACTTCCACAGGAGGCTTTGGCATTTTTAGTTTTTTTGGTTCGTTTAACTTTTCTCCTATTTTCCTTTTTACAGTTTCTGTTTTCGCTTTGCTTTTATTTCTTATTTCTTTTACGGGTGTGGACGTTGGGTACAATGTGGATATCAATAATTTTAACTTTTTTAGAATCATTGTTAAAACGGTTTCAGGTTTTAAATTGTGAGATTCACTGATACCACTTCTTGAGTACGAGGGCTTGTTATGATCTCCAGATTGGTGATTGCACCCAGCTACTGAGGGGAAGTTAATAATATTGGGACTAATATTCTCATTCACTGGCCATGTCATGAGCCCTCTTGCCCCACCCCTTTTGCCCACAATGCAACTTGGTATATTTGGCAACGTTGATGAAAGCTCCTGCTCATTATAATAAAAATAAGTGAGGTTATGATTACCTACTACAATCTATAATATTCTAGACAGCACTAAACAGTTTTGACCTGATATTGACTTCAATTTGCACCGTAAACACTAAACCGCCTGAATTGTATGCACATGTTCTCGGCACTGTTGCCAACAACAAACAAAAAGTGTAATAAATAAATATTATTTAGGTGATTGCTCTTGCCTGCTATGTTCTTTTTGCTCGCCTTTACCCTATGTTAAATCGGAAAGAGACAGGAAGTTACACCAAATCGAAACAAACTGTTTTTCTAATACCTGTAAATGTTATTTATTTACTTTAGCAATCTTACGCAATACGTATTGCACAAATCGTATCGTATTGTAAATACGGATACAATAATTATCACAAATAATAACTAGTACAACACAGTCAGTTAATGTTTTTCATTTTGACATAATTCAACATTTTCTTTTTCATTTCCAATTTCTCCTACTTTTACTCAATTTAACAGTACCTGTCCAAGGAATTTTTTATAGTCATATGGTTTTCGATTCAAACAGTTCACTTACATTATAGAACATGATACTGCAAATTCTTTTTAGCAAGATTAGCAACATATAGGACCATCCAATCCACTCTTTTAAATGAGAATCTTTTGAAAACGCATTAGGGTAGAAACATAGTGGCGCGACGAGGCTTCATTGTTGAGAGTCTAGAGGCAAAGCTTGCCGCTATGTGATTTAAATACATCGAATAGCATTGGCCAGACCATAGTGGCGCGACGAGTTACGCGTGTATCTCCTCGAGGCATCGAGGAGGTAAATCTGTCTTCCTATTATTTCACGCGTCTTTACGCGATTTTTAATAAATCTCATTGTATTGGTACAATTAATATCTTTTATTTAACAAATATATACCTACTACTTAGAACCAATGTCATCCTAATCATTGTAATGGGTGTATTCTAGATGTATGTACATTGCATTCGAATTTGAAAGTATTTCAGACTGCATTTACCGATTCAATTTTTTTTAATATGTAGTACTTGAAGGGAATCTACCTTCACTGTGTTTGAAAAGCTGCGAGTAATGATAAAATCGAATCAGAATTTTGTAAGAAAACGTTTAATAGTTTAATCGATTTCTACGCATCCCAAATCTAAAATTAAGAAATATAAGAGCGCTTGTCAAAATTTCTAATAAATTATAATATTTGTACATAATTATTACTACTGCTATGCTATTTATTTTTATAATAAATTATCCCATGTTCGATGTGATTAAAGATAAATAAGGAATCACAATTGCAGAACGGAACGGCGACGGCTTTTCTGCATTAACGATTGTTATTATTTTCATTCTTTCTGAAATAAAGCACATCATATCAGATTCTTTCCATTATATAAAAGCAAACACATTTCAACTAGGTTGCAATAAAGATGTATAGCTAGCTATACAGGACATTAAAAAATTATAATTTATTAGAAATGGTAATTTCCATAACAAAAAAAAATGAATTTAAGATAGAAATCGATTGATCAAATGTTTTTTTAAAAAAAATGTCTAATCGTTCCTCGGGTCCAACGGACATTTTATTAATTTTTGTTTAAATGAGGACTAACATTGTGATTTATATAATTATATGTCGTTAAGTCCATCCTCATATACTCAAAAAAGCGGTCTGAATATATTTTTTAATTCATCGAAGAGCCGATGGTATTCTCCTAATACGTTTCTTTTTTATTAAGATCGTGCACACTACACCTTCTACTTGGTAATAATACTTTTGCTGCACAACTGTCCAAAATAATATCGTCCTCACTGTCTGAATACATTATTCTGAATAAGGGTTATTTCCAAATGTAAACAATCTGATGCATTGACCCCAAATCCCAGAAGTCGCCCCGCGTGTTGACGCGCCACTATGAACGACTTGTCGTGCGCGTCTTTTGCCTCGTAGTAAGACTATCTGACACTGAAGCTTCGTCGCGCCACTATGTTTGTACCTTTATGCTGATATGCACCATATACAAATAAGTTAAGCTTAGCACATAAGCGCGCTTAACTTGAACATTTTATATGCACCGTCGTTCGAATGACATAAAAGTTCGCTTCAGATTAAACCTTCAGTTTTTTTTTTAAATAAATAAATAACCTATTATTAACCTATCTATATAACCACAGTTATTTGTACCCTCGTTCCGGCAAGTTTATTGATCTCTCCGAGTTGATGTTTACCTGCTAAGTCAGGATTTTTGTGTGATATTACGTGTTTTTTGTATAAATATATAAATGGAGGATGAAATATTCTTAGAAGATGATGTTGATATATTGGAAATAATTGAGTTTGGATTTCCACGTCGCCTTTATGAGAGATCCAACTCCATTAAAGAGATGGATGACCTGAGTTTTTGAAGTGGCTGTAAAATAGTTATTTTTTTGAAAATTAATTAAATATTAACCTACCTAACATGCATATTTTTTTCAACTCGTTTTACCTCAAGCTTAATTTCTAACCAGTATAGAGATGTACATGTGTGCCAAATTTTAAGTCGATCCGTCTTATAGTACGTGAAAGTGCTCGAGGTATGGTGGATGCAAAAGAATTTAAATGGCAAGTTTTATTTACTGAAAATTTACATTTTGTTGATCTAAGACATTCTAACATAATAAATAAAATAGTAGTAAACACACTGCAAATGGTAAAAGTGAAAATGATTTACCTAGTTTTTTTAACTCTTATTTTTTTTTAGAACTTAACTCGGCTTCAAGTATTTCTATTTCCAACTGATGTTTTCTCATACGAAGTGTATGTTCAGCCCCCATATATGCACGTTGGACATCTAGAATTTGCAGTCTTTTATCAAGTAGCAAATCATATTTTTTTGCAACATCAGAAGATGTCAATGTTTTCACTATATTTTTTCCAATTTGCATCTGGTTCAGTTAGAGATGGTGTTCTGTGTTCTGCTTGTACTGGATGTGAAGTAAGATTTTTGTCATTATTCTCAACATTAAACTAAAAAACGATTTAGTTACCTAAATCGTTTTAAATAAATTTTAAATAAATCAGAACTTCAGCAATATTCGAGGGAATATTTTATTTTAATATTTATATATTTTTCTTATGTGGAAATGAAAGCAATTAAAATATGCAAAACTTCGTTCTCAAATCCATCAGTCATTAATTTCGAAGTTATTATACATTAGGGATTTGCAACTCCTGTAAATAACATAGGATTTTTTGTAGAACTTGATGATTCCACACTTTCACTAATATTTACAACTCCCTCTTTATATCTTCATTATCATATTGATAGTGAATGCTTTTCGGTTGTATCAACTTTGCCCCTATGTATTTGAAAATCCGACACAAAACCAGATCGGTTTGCCCTAACCCAAACTTAGTACACTCGCTTTATTGGTTTGAGGGGCGTATATTGCCACAATGATGAACGACCTTTGAACTTGGATCATTGATTCATCAATCGATTGGTATTCATCAGGACAATAATAATGTTTGTATGTTTCGGTTAGCTTATCAAGTACAGGGCGTACTTTGTAGTTTGTCGTAACCGTTTTCTCCCTTTGCCATTTTTTCGTTATCATTCAAATGAATGTTACCTAATATCCACACAAATCTGTTGCGAGATATAATATTTGAAATGTACGAGTCGCGAAGTTCATCAGTTGATGACCAATAATCATAAAATGCTGGTAATTTTTTTACCCCCATCAAAATATTTATCCCCAAGAAGGCTATTTCAAAAGTTGTAATATTTTTATATTTATTTGGATCTTTGAACTTTTGAAAGACATAAAGGTTGGTTTGTTCATTTATGTGTTTAATTAGACTTTCAGGAAAAAGATAAAAATATAGTTATATATTGGATTTCCACAATCACTGGGTATATTTTGTAGACCAGGAGTACCTACAAAGGCTTCTAAGGGAGTACTTGTATTTTGTTTAGCCCAATTTATCATGTCACAGTCGAAAGGTAACTTTTTTCGAAGTTCAGATAACGAAATATCATCGGTATCAAAGTCATGTCTCTAAGATGTTCTACATCCGAGTCTGCATCACTATTGTTATGTTATTGTCTGCACTATTACTTATATCCAACGTGTCACTATTCAGAAGATCAGCTTCTTCAAAAACTTTTTGTATCTTGATTTCGTTTTCATTGTCCTCGGATACAACATTCCGCATCAGAAGGAATGTTGTATCCGAGAACTGAGAATAAACAAGTCAAAAAAACTCATTTTATACTAAAACTGATGATATGTCCCGGTACTTATGGAGCATAACTACTTTCTTGCAAAATCCGATTGAACAGCAATAAATAACATGAACTTTCAACATTATATACTTACCAGCCATTGTCTCTACATATTTTTAGAAAAAATAAACAAAAACCTTGCAAATCACTCGGCACGGATAATATTAATGACATCATATGCAAATGCACGGCGTTGAACCTTGTAGCTTTTCATTCGACAAATGACTCTTTCCACATGAATTCGAGCTTTAGCAGTGCATTCAGTTCGACGTACTTGTTCTGGCGTAAACTGTGGTGTACACAAAAAAGGCGGCACATTAAGGTTTACACCTTCAAGCAACAACTTGCTTATTAAGAAGCCTTTATCAGCCAATATGAGGTCTCCTGGCTTAAATTTATTTAGGATTCCACAGTGTTTTACAATGGCTTTGTCTGATGTAGCTCCTGGATAGAGACTACACCATTTGGGGCAACTCCAACTAAATCTTTAAAATTATGTTTGTTTATACGAGCTGTAAGTAAGCCTAAAATAAAACAGATTACCTAATAAAAATCAAAAGTTGGTTTCCGATAATATACTTCTGGACTTTCATGGACTACCTTGATACGACACACAAAATTTCAGTTGTGTCTAAAATTATGCGACAATTGGTAAAACTGCTAGCATAATTGGGTAAGCAGGTTCAATTCTTTCTTCGTGAAGGTATATCTTTCATTAACTCTTTGAATAAAATTTCATGAAGTATATGTATAAATGTCACTACCACATTTATCATAGTCGTTTCTGAAACCTGAAATCTATATGACAAATGGGTGTAGGGAAACATTTTGTCTTAATTTCATTAGAGTCATTAACAACTGATCGATTTTACTTAATTTCTGTACTTTCCACTTCAAATAATAATTTATTTCTACATTATCTATCTGTTTGTAAAGAGCTTGAAAGATATGTCGTCTTGGTAATCTTGTGTATTCCAAGATCAATTTTTCAGATTCGCAGATTTGTTCGTAGGTCATACGAAACTTTAGGGTTTTTATTATTTCATCTTCCCTTTCAGCTTCTACTTTTGCCAAATATATGCTATCTGCTTCGTACATAGCACTAGATGGCATTGTTTGACTGGTTTGCAATGTTGAAGCTATAGGATCATTACTGGATGAAGGACTCTCTACTTCTAATATCGGTACATCTTTAGACTACACTAAAACTTCATAAATTAGACATACATATATTAGATAGGGAAGTCAACTACCTTGACAGGTGTTGAAGGTAGTGAATTATCCGATCGACACTGGAATTCATCAAAACATAAGTAGTTCTTTATTCTTAACTAATTATATGAAATATTGTCACTGGTTTCCCACCCGACTTTTTCTTTTACCAAAAAAAAACAAACAGCTATTTGTTTTACTGATATTTATTCACACTCTGTACACTACTGATTACTAATAACAACTCAATTACAACTCAACTAATCGTTATCTCACTAATTATCGCTTTGAAACTCTATGAAATCTCCAACTAACCGCTCCCATTCAAGACTGACTCGCTAAGTCCGCTTATTCTTCTTTTTATAGCCAAACGAATATTCCAGGTAATTTCCAGTAGTTCGGGACCCAGTTCCTGAACAATTCTTCCACTTTCTAGACGCGCCTTGATACCTGGCATTCCTCTGTTTCGGGGCAATCTAGCGTTCTGCGATGCCAGAGTCGTCCAAGTGGGAGCGATCGGTGCAAATTATGTGACAATGTCAAATGTAATAGTAAACAATTACCTTTCTGTATCAAATAGTATTACTCGCTCTCTGGCTTTTATTTTTTCAGAACTAAGGTAATGTTTATCAAAAAACTTTTCTTTATCGTGCGCAAAAATCTCTAGGCCATTTTCTTTCTTACCGTCACGAAAATGACAAGAACATATGCGAGCTCCAGTACCAGGTTTGCTATCATCACCACGCCTAAAACAATTAATGTTAAAACATTTACCTACCTAATGTTTTACTGAAAATTTTCAATAAGTCTATTACGAACCAGTCTACCCTGGTGAAGAATATTCTGATCTAATGGAAAAATTTACGTAAATATGTGATATACAACTGCACAAATATATTTACATTGTTATTATTATTACATTATTTGCGTCTACTTCTATGTCATATTCGAATACTTCATCTCAACCTGGAGGTCCAATACCTGCTAAATTGACCAAATTATATAAAACAGCACAGGTATAAATAAATAATTTTTTCTGCTTTGATAGGGTCATAATGCAACATCATGTGATGCAGTAAACAATACATCTCTCCACGGACTTTCTAATCAAAATATGAGCTCTGGTATACCTTCCTTCAGGAGTAATTTTTTAAGCTAGGTACTTAAATTTTACAACTTAACTTCGATGTGCGTTTATAAAACCGGCAAGTAAATGTAAATTTAACAAGCCGTCCATTTCCATTTACAAATAACATATGCGTTAATCTATAGCGACACCCAATTCTTTGCCTTTAAGAAACTGTGTTATAAATTAAGATAACGTGTTATAAATAATGTGCACGTTATATCTTAACAGTTACAAGCGGATACATGCTACAAAAATTGAAGGTGATGAAAATAACGCTTACGCCTGAAATAACGTAACTAACTGTTATTATGCTAAAATGGGACACTTCTCACTCGGCCTAATTATCATCTACCACTCCAAAGGGAATGTTGCAATCTGCGATAATACAGTTTTTGCAAAAAAGTATAGTTAATGCAGAGGTACAGATATGATGATCTTTATTTAAATAAGGCCCAATAACCTTAGAACAAATTCTTCAGTTTTGGAAACTTCACCGGCTCTTATGCCGATCACGGCTTTGGTAAATTTCTAAATTTGAAATGTAACCTTCATGGGTTGTATGTTCGTAAGTGCCATACTTTCACTTCTAATTCTGTGACGTTTCTTATACAACTACTTTTTATTTCTCTCAATTTTGATGCTACAAAGTCTCCAAATACTTCAGTACTGTTTCTTTCTTTGCTGTCTGTATTTATATTTTTTGTTTTGTATAATGAAGTTATTCCCTTTAGTACACCTGACACATCAGCACTTACTTACTTTCGTTTTGTTTTCTTAGGCACGGAATAGCTGTGAGGAAGATGTCTTAGGTGCAGGCTCATAAGAATGTGATGGTGACATTGAAACTCATCAAATACCTCTCTCTACTTCATCACATTCAGAGATAGCATTCTGTAACACTTCATATATGTTGAACTGTCATTTATTTCATACCCATAAAATTGACAATTTATTTATATATGTACATAAAATACACGTATTACATTAATTACATAAATTATTATACACATTGGATCTTATGGTAAAGAAGGCAATAGTAAAGGTAAAGGTAAAAAATATTTATTGTGCATAGTTACAATGGCAATATACAACCTATACACAAAAGGACTAGACACAGATAACTGATGATTAACCTACCCCTCAGAAAGTCAATTAACTTAATTAAAAGCAATATGATTATGAAGAGTTTTTAAAACAGTGTAAAAACCAATACAACTTATAAATATACATACACAACACTCATACATGCTTGTGCAATACACATACAAACACGTAGTATAGTGAGACACAGACTCATACATACACGCATATTATAGTAGGTACCATTTTTGAAAAATTAATTATGGGTAGTCAGATTCGGTTTGGAAAATTCATTTTCCACGTGAAAAGGTACTACCTGGATCAGATATGGTTTTGCCACACGTTATTATCGGAGATGAACCATTTCGTCTTGATAACTATATGATGAAACCATACTCGAAAGACCAGACAATACAAAACAATACAAAAGCAATTATCGATTGTGTCGAGCAAGACGAGTATACGTATGCTTTTGCTCTATTCTTCCAATAATTTAGAATATTTTATTCACCTATTCCAGTTCCGATGCGCCTAGTTCTATGCGTTAATCGCAATCGCAGACGCTGCTAGGAAATTCCACCTTAACAGCTCCTTCAGTTGGAGGGAATTGATCAGGTTTCATGTTTGCTGTCTGTGAATGCATGTAAGACTAACAAATTGGCATTGTCCTTAATTTTCAACTCCTGCTGCAACTGCTGTGAGGAATATACACTCTTCTTGACCTTTCCTCTTTCAAGTTTTACAAGCAGAATGTCGCGATCAGTTGGGGTAACAAAATAAACATTTTCATATGAAGCCTGTAAAACATTCATTTTCTTTTTTAGATACCTACTTTCTTGCAGCTGTGCAGCTGTGGTAAATTTTTGTTTTAACCACTTCCTAACCACGTTATATTATAACAACTTCAGCAAATCGTTTTTGATATACAGTCTTTCAGAACTGAAAAAGAGTTCTTTGAGTCCTTGCTTTAATAATAATGCATGATAGGGGACGACAAAATAAGAACACAACTTGTATAACGTGGGAGCCAAAACCCTTTTATTGCCGGGCACGAAAGTTGACATATTATTTAATTTACACTACAACGTTACAAAGTCCTAAATAAAGTAAAAACAAGTTCAGTTTTGTTGCAAAGCTGTAGCAGCGGCTAAATCAGTGTTGACAGAAACTGCTGCTCTAACATTATCGATATATTTGTCTACAGCATATATGCCATAATCCGGTTCTACAGGATGTGGTTTGCTTACTTCAGGGATGTTGTTCTGATTGCACAAATTGTGTAGCACACAACAGGCATTTACAATTTTCCGTGCTGTTGTAGGGCTGTAGTGCGATATCTTAATAAACATTTGAAACGATTCTTCAGCACTCCATTGCATCTTTCGATTAGTGATCTGATAGAGAACCATTAAACCGTTCTTCTCCCATATTTTGGGGATTACTTATTGGCGTTAGCAACCATGGACGAGTTGGATAACCTAAAAGAGAGATTTACATCAATATTCCTATTTCAGTTAGATTAGGATACAAATAATGTCCATCATAAACATTTAATGAATTGAAAACAAATAAGCATTGAATTTGTATTATTAAAATATTAAAACAAGTCACCGGAGTCACCCAGCAGAAGAAATACATTATTAGGATGTCGCCTGTATATTCTTTCCATAAATGTTGAGACAAGAGATTGCCTCCATATGGTGCATCATGCTGAGTCTGGAAATTGTGCATTGGCGTTCAAAATTTTTAGGTCCGAATCACAAAACTAAAATTAATTTGGTTAATCTTAGAACATGTGTTAAAAGTACAGGGTGGCAAACTATTGTTTATTTGAATTTATTTCAAAAACCAGTTGCGCATTTAAGGAATTATAGTGCTTTCTATTGACGTAAATATGCTCTGGAAAATGTTCATCATTCTTGTTGCAACTTGTATTACTTACAGCATATTCGTTGAAATCTTGTGGTACTGGTTCTGGATCTTTTATATGTTGCATATAGATACACTGCTTGTAATAAGAACGTTTATTTTTGTTTTTTTATACCTGTCTGGCATATAAATAACTAAATATATTAACAAAAATGTACAATGAGAGAGCTTTCTACAATACCTATACGACAGATGATTAACACTTAGACTCTCGTAAAAAAACACAGTTTGGGATCAAACCCGATAAGGAAGCGCGTCTGTGTCCTCACCCATCTCATCCCATCCCATCAATGGCTCTCAGAAGCGCCGACTGGACAAGTCTCATATGGTCCTCATCCATTCGGACTGTATCCATGGGAGACCACGACTGCTTGCAATCCCCACATCGCTTTCCCATACGTCTTTATGCGCCGTCCCATGGCCTTAGGCCTCTTGGAAACAGGTCGGTCGGAAGTTGGTTCACTGCCGTCCGGCCGCCTACGTTTCTTTCCGAGTCCACTTGGCTCCTGTTCAGCTGCCTTTGGAGTCAAAGTGGTGCTCGAGCCAGGTTCCGTCACCGACTTCTGTCCTTTTCCCGCCTCTGCCGCAATTTTTTAAGGTTGCATTTCTGCGCACCCGACAATTGCTTTCTAGATTCGATTGTCTACTTTCCTAGAGATCACTGGTGTCTGCTTCCCAGTGACTGTCCTATTTTTTGCCCGGTCAGCACTTATTTCTTCCTCTGCAGATGTAGAAGGCCCCCTTTCGGATTCTTGTTTATTTTTATTTTCTTGGTCCATAAAGGTCCCACGAGTTTGGAGGAAATATAAGTAACCTCCAGGTTACCCAGTGCCCCATACCTGACGGAAGACTAAATGTGATGGGGTGCGCCAGGTTTCCCAAAGAGATCGTTCGCGATGCGACATTTTTACCTACCCCCGCACTATTCAGCCTCGGCACGATGCATTTCCACCTTCGTTCAGGTATTTTGTCTAGGTAATTTTGTTTAGGTTTCTTCATCAAAAGATATGTTTCGACCAACTGTGATTTTCATGGTGTTTTCATCGAATTACCTGTAGTTTGTCGATTCACCTTCATAACCTACAAGTAGCAGTTTCTTACGTTTTGGTGCTAGTTTTCTTCTGAGATTGTCTGGGACATGTAAATAGGCAATGCTACCAAAAATTCTGATATGTCCTAATTCTGGTTTCTTTCGTGTCCACGTTTCATACGGGGTTACATTTGACTTTCCTGTGTTTGATGTTCGGTTTAAAATATATGTTGACGTATTTACATCTTCAGCCCACAAAAATAGTGGTAAATCTTTGGTGTATAACATTGATCTTGCACTTTCTACAATTGTATTTAGTTTTCTTTCAGTGCAGCTTGGGTAGCTAAAATAGCTTGCATGTAACTCGGCAATCTGTTTAGCCACAGGCTTTTTAGAAAATCGTGTGGTACTGCACTGCCTGCTAAGTTATGCAGATATCGAAGAAATTGAGAAGGAGTTCTGTCGACTTCTGGACGATTTAGCACCATAAACTTGTCGTTCACCGACATCCTTACTCGATCACATCAAGGTCACCAGTTGTGGGGTCGCTTGTACGATATGAGACAAAAGGAGTAGGTACTCTTTTTACGCTTTATTATTCAATCTTACACTAAGAAAGTTATCGATAGACCGATTCTGGAATCGAGTCAACTGTAGGTCGTGAATCTAGGAAGTGCCGTACTTGGGAAAATACAACCCTTGTGAATTCTTGGAGAGGTTGACTATTAGCGGTGTCAAGTACCGGCCGCTACAAATTCTTTATAAAAGACATAATTTTCAAATGGGCAGCTGAAGTTGTCAAGAGGGCCAAACTTTTCTACATTATTATATAAATGAAGTAATTTATGTAAAATATGATAAAAGGAAATGCGAATATTTTATTTATTTCTTACTCAAACTTTAGGAAATTAAAATATGCATTGCAACATAAAATGTCAAAAAATGTGTCAAAAGGTTCTTTAAGAACTGACTGAAAAATCCAGTTATTAGATAGAGCAAAATATATTGATATATAAAATCTTATATTTGTAAGTTACAATTTGAGGAGCTCGGCAGTAAAAGCTGTTAAGTAACAAATATAAACAGTGGAGTAATTTTATAATTAAAGTTAAGAAATATTTATAAAATATTTAGCGCATTAAATAATAACATAAATTGTGTTATACATTACTATTATTTGTATGCTATCAAAGTACTAGGAAAGGAATGATAAAAAAAATTGTAATAAAGAAAATCAATATATATTGCAAAAAAAATGTTAACAGGTTTTACGACTTACAAAAGTATTAAAAATATGTTGTTTTACATATTGTGAAATGTCAAAGAAAATCACTTTTTTTAATAAAATAAACATTTTATTGGAACGAGTTATGAGATTTAAGATTATAATAAAATGGGTGATGGTGGTATCCACTGCAGACATGACATTACATGCTCTAATTTTGATGAATCTATTGGCAAACTATTTAAATATTTTTGCATGTTCAATTCATTTGATGTACTTGGCCTTCCTCTTTTTTTTTAATGAAACTTCTATTGGTAAACTGGCATAGGATTCATAGGCAAATAATTTGAAAATATCTTTAGAATAAATTTCATATTTTACACAGGAGGAAATAGTAAACTTTAGATTATCAGTTGTCTTATTAGATCCTTCATATCCTTTACCTCTGTATGTTTTATACTTTTCACCTTTATTCTTTAAATGCTTGATTTTATTTTGTAGGCTTCCTTTTACCAACCTCTTCCTGCTTTTTCTTCCATCCTAAAATTATTTGCATGTAAAACATGTTATATACAATACCCTTAATGTATTTCATGTAAAAGCTGTTAAATGTTGAACTTAACAGATTTTACATCATTTTATACACTAACCTCAAAAATATTTTCTTTTTCGGAGTCTATATCACCTTCATTTTCATACGTAGGATCTGCATCCGAATCATCTACACTCTCAGAAGAAGGTAACTCGTTTTCTTCTTCTATTATTGAGATGTCTGATAAATATTCATCACTGTTATGTACGTCTGCCATCTTAATCCAATCACATAACATACTTTACTCGAACAATGGTTTATATTAGTCACATAACATTATTTACTTGCATCGAATAGTACTCCATCTATTGTCTTCTAACAGAATGTAAATACAGAAATTAATTTACCATGCACTTAACATATTTTACAAGACAAAATATAAAAAATAACAGCACTGTTACTTAACAGCTTTTACTGCCGAGCTCTTCATTTGTTTTATGCAGTGTGCACGCTACAGTTTCATAGAAAATCTATTTTGGAAGTCGCTAGGAACTGGAAATACGACGGTCTGTTTCCGGAAGTAGCTACTGGTGGAGTAGATGGACATGCTGTTGGTTATATAAAAGATTGACCACCATCCTTCATGGGCGCTCGTACACGCCTTTTTGGAAAGTTAATTGTTCGCGTTCTGTCGATTTCATATGAGGTACTAAGCTCAAAAGCAACAATTTGCATGGATCTTTCTGTAGTTATATCTTCTTTCCGTCTTATGCTTTTTGAAAGTAAAATAATCCATTGTATTTGTCTATTGTAGTAAGTGGTCTTGTCTAATCGAATTTTGCTTTACAATGAGTGTAGGGCAAATATCTTGTATTTTTTTGCTACTTTTATAGTTGACTTCTCTGCGAACCATAATCTTTAGCTCAGTGTGTTTAGTAATTACTATCCTTGTAGACTGCGCAAAGGGAAAATGCCAAGCACTGGTTCCTTTAATAACTTTAGATACAGCTTCCTTCCAGTTAAAGTCTTGAACATCTTCTGAAACTTCAAAACGGTAGCAAATTTAGAAAAATATTAATATACTCCTTCAGCATCTTTATTTGAAAATTTCTAATTTTTTTCTCCATGTTCCCAAATACTCATCAGGTCCTTGAACTGGGAAAACAATTTTTATGCGAGTAACATCATTAGCATTTTGATTTTTGTGTTGTAACAACTAATTACAACATATGCCCACTAGTTTGTAACGAGCGTTCAAATAAAAACGTGGTCGAAGTTGGCTCTGACACATTGGACGTAGGGCGTAGCTTATAGCGATCAACTTAACCTCATTTCTCAACGAGCTGTATAGCAGCTGTCAGTTTCAATAACAAAGCGGCGATACAGCGCTTTGACAGATGACGTTTAAGTTCATTTGCTGTACGCTACGCCCTACGTCCAAATTTTCAGAACCAACTTGACCACGTTTTTATTTGAACGCTCGTTATTTTTATTCTGGCAACTGTCACATATTAATCTTATTACGTGAATGTTTGAGAAGTCAGTTGTTTCTAAGATGTGATGAGGACAAGACAAAATTTCGTTTGATCCCTTGGCCTATTCGTTTTCTGTCCAATAAAAGCTTTTGACTGTTAGAAGGATTAAGTTTCTCCTTTGAATATCATCACACAACTGTGAAGTTGTATAAATAAATTTTGTGAGAATAGTATGCCTCCTGATCAGGAAGTTTGGGTAAAATGTTTTTTGACAGTCAAATGAAGAAGTAATTGTTTCGTTTTTTTTCACGCAGAAGCTCAAAATATGCTTTAGCACGTAATTTGTGTACTCGTTTCTCGGTAAGTAAATTAGTTTTAGTTTTCTTAGGTAAAATATTTCTTGTATTGGTATGTTTGGTAAAGGTTAAACCGATAACGTCGTCCCGAGATTTACAGCTGCGATTTTGTTGTGGAATTTTTTCGCTCGTCTCTTGTGGACAACCAATTCTGCCTCTGCCGCTTTTTTCGCGTTAGGTCCTTAAATGGGACGCTTTATTTTAACAAATAATTCTTCACAAGTAATGCAGGTTTCCCAAACCGTAAAGAAAAGCTGTTTTTAAAATAGTTGGCTTAAAAGGCATAGGCGACGTTAAAATCTGGGTGTTTTCTTTTAAACAAAGCATGCATGGTTTTAACATCTAAGCGTGCATCTAAGTTCTCTTCTTTTTTAAGATAAGACTCCGCCCATTTTTCTAATAGATGGTGTTTTTCCTTTAGCCTTGTACATTAAGGTTACCCTTGGGACTGCATGTTTTTTTTGCAGCCGTTCGCACATCAGCTATGGCCTCAGTCATTTGCTCTTCAGTGTATTTAAAAAATACTTTTTTGGGCATTTTCTGTAAGAATAACCAATAGTTGACACTACGTCTCCATTAATTGACAGGTGTGTGTACCATTGGATCTGGTTACTGTTTATGCATGTTTTTCATAGTAGAATGTCGGCCATATTTTAAACAGTTATGTGCTTCAGATATCTAAAGAAAGGTTTGCGAACCAATAGTTGACAATTCTGTCAATTATTGGAGCTTCACTTAAAATTGTTATCCAATAGTTAATACACAGAGTGATTATTTTCTTTATAAGTAAAATAACGGCCGTTTTTACCGGCATTTACTTAATACTATATAAAGGAATCTGTGACTCTAATGGCAGCCGCCGGAATTAGATCTAGAACGCCAAATTTGAACTGTCCAAAAATGCCCCATGTCCAAATGTGCCCCGGCCTCCCCTACCTGTTCCTTTCATTTCAATACTTATCTCCAACCAGCAATTGTCTTTTCTTTGTTGATTGCAATAGTTTTTATCTGCAGGATCGTATAATTCTGCATATTTTTCAACCAATATAATGAGCTTTTTATCCCCCATATTCCAGCACGGGTGAAACACAACACTGCAGCAATCACAAAACAAATTAAAACAGTTTCAGTTTACAATTATCAATATTTTGTTTCCTTTTAAATTGGGCAGCTGTTCTTGCTTCAATTTCAGAAGGTCATTTTACATATTCTTTCTTTTTATCAACCAAAAAGTTGTCTACACGAAGTAGGCATCTATGTGCCGAACTTATAGAGATTCTAATCGGTCGCCAAATTGACTAAAACTTTCAGTATTGGCAATGTACGAAATACCCATTAAAACTGCTTTTTCACTTGTAGTGCTTTTACATCCAGAGATATTTTGTTGACTAAACCGGGTTCTTTTATTCCACTTTGTTATGATCGATTTTCCTGAAAACGACAGTGACTTAAAAAATGCATAACTTGTGAAAATATCTAATAATTTATTGCAAAATTTTCTTTCAGGTACTTGACTAGCGGATGTTCGTTAACCGATCTCCATTATACCTACAGATTGGGAATATTGGCCGTGAGTAATATACAGCACGTTTCGTGCAATGGAAATCCATTGCAGAAAAATTTGAACACAAGGCGAATTTTTCCCATTGCATTGGAGCAGTGGACGGGAAACATATCCGTATGATAAAACCAGAAAACAGTGAACCATGTTTTTGAACTATAAAGATTATTTTTCAATTGTTCTTCTGGCAATAGCAGACAGTGATTACCGATTTGTGTTTGTTGATTTCAGGTCATACGGAAAAGATTGTGACTACAATTTTGAAACAAACTTCATTTTGGAATTTATTAGAGCAACATTAAATATACCTCATAATCTGACATCCAGTATTTAGGCAAATTTAAATATTGTTATGTCATGTGAACAAAATAGGTTTAAAATTTGGCATGGAAATCAAAATCTTGTGGTTATTCATAAAATAAAACCTGACTTATCCACATGGTCCAATCCGCAAGCTAAAATGGCGGTTCCATGGTCCCGGAAATGGCTCTGACAAATAGACTGACGACATCAGATCGGCCGAAATGCCAATACGTCTAGGAAGTCTTATGTAGTGGAAAACCACGGGGAAGACGCAGCAAACAGGCTTGGTGGAGACAACGGGGATCGTGTTGGTGTTGAGTACGGCTCCCAGGGCGACACGTGCTGATTACATAACCAGGTGTAAAACCTGGTCGGACGGACTCGAACGCGGTACACGCCTAACTTACTTGCCCTGTGAATATTTAAACCACGGTATACCTAACTGTAATAATAAAAAAGATCGGCAATTATACTTACGGAGCAACCTCCGGCGAGTTGACAGTTTTTAGTTGCCTATTAGGAAAGCTATTGGATGCTGGTGATGTAATGTACGATGTACAGTTCAAAATTCGGCATCGAGGCTACTCTAATAATTCTGTTGCAATTTTACAACGGAACAGGTTGAATGAACGATTTCACGTACTTATTTCTGACCCGCGTTTCAAGAAGTTCTGCCCGTTCATCTGTTTCTTTTTCGAATTTAATATTCGCCCTACTCTGCGTGAAGCGCGCACGACCGGACTTTGGTTTTAAAAACTAAACATCTGATTGTGTTCCTACACGATACAGGATGGTACAAAATTTCCTAGCCAAGGGTACTGGGACACAACAATAAATATGTATTTTATTAAAGTGTCTTATTTGAATGCTACAGGACGCGTAATTTGGAAGAACAAGAAAACTACAACAAAACTTCGAGGAATGTTTTTAATACCAATAAAACAAAACAAACAAAATAACGAAGACACAACGGATTCGAACAAACATTATTAATTAATTTACACGCGACAACGCAATCCGAGACTGAGAGAACCCAACGCGAATTCATAGAAAAATTTGGAAAGATTTTATCCATTATTAAATTTATTAAATTAACCCGAGACTAAAAACTAAGTAGACTGGCTAGTGTGGAATCTAAGGAAGAACTGCTTTTTTCGGAGATCTTTCCTGAATCCGACACCTCGCTTCGACACGCCCATTTCTTCGGTACAGAAGTTTCGATTTTTATCTTACTGGCGGGATCCTTGAATATCGGGGGTTGAAATGGCTTAACTATACCATGTTAATACGTAATTGACTGTGTGACGTGGTATTTTCGTCGTTCGTCACTATGACGCCTGAGCGGCGCACTATGTATAATTTTTTTTTGTTTATACAACAAATATCTTGACTCAGAGAGTAGATAAAAACATGAGCCTGGTTGCAAATGGAAGCTGATTGGATGTAGAATATGGGAAAAATATGACTGAGACGATTTTTTTTCTATATGACTTTCGAATGACTAGGCAAAGTCTATGCAACCCAAACATTTTATGGATTTTTCTAATTATATCGATCCTAATTCTCTTAAAATTTATTCCAATGCACACGATTTTGCACAATTTGGCACGGCAATTCCAAATCTGGCGTCAAAAATTTTCATCATTTTTCTAACGCTAGCAAAGTCTCTCCAAAGTCGGTATTATTTTGAAGCTTTTTGACACTGTTAAGCAAGAAAATTATTCACAAATTAAAGATTAATTATCAACCTAACTTACCTAACCTAACCTAACTTACTTCAGCGGTCTTCGGACTGGACTGGTGTTGGCGGCGGCTGGAGATGAACTAACACTTCAAATTCCGTTTGTTTCCTAAGTTCCTCGTCTCGGATTGGCGGCTGCGCAGTTCGTCTAAACTGGACTTGTAAAATTTTTACTCAGGTGGTGGTGACGTATTGTGACGTTACAACTGATTTAAAACTGTATGATTCTATTCATTTGATAAGGATTTTGATGAGTAATTATGAGTTCATAATATCTTTACTGTAATTAATTTCAGCTATTACACATTCC
>NW_019417979.1:0-11533 GCF_000390285.2 Anoplophora glabripennis
AATTTTTGTATAATATGTGTTTTCTTTAAATATAGATCACTTTTATTCTCTCGGGGAATCCGTAATTAACTAGAAATAAAATTTCAAATTTATGTGTGCTTGGAAATTATTTAATAAAGATAATTATAGGTTTTAAACGGATGCGGGCACAAATTGCATCATATCAATTTCAGGAGGCGTGTATGGTAATTTATCACACTTAATAACAGGCGCCTGCTTCTTCCAACATTGTTTAATTATTGCTGGCAATGTCCTTAAACAAATTTTTATATAATATGTGTAACTAATCTATATGCTTTATTTTAAAAATAAAATTTCAAATTTATGTGTGCTTGGAAATTATTTAATCAATTAGCGCCTAAAGGTACTATATGGAGCCAATAAACTTCATGATAAAAAGTGGGGTTTAAGAACGATTTTTTGCTAGCTTTCGTCAATGTGCTTATTTGCACGTCTTCAGTATGATTTATGAAGCCCTTAGGAGAGTTCATGCGGCGCTTTGTTCACATTTGACATATTTTTGTATCGAGTGAAAAATTTGTTTGTACGAGTTTGTTGAAAACATGGACATCAACTTATATACTACTTATATCTAAAAACATATTCCTATTCGAGAATAATTTAATTGATTATTTGTTTATGTATAATATTGTTGTAAACATTGATGTTCCCATATGGGCCCGTTAGGCAGTAGCTCGGTTGAACTAATATCTTTAGCTGTAAATCTTCTTGTAGTGGAATTACCCTTCAGGAAGTGTTGGATATTGCTTATGATAATGAAAATATTGATATATATATATTGAGGCCCCAGAGAGCAATGAGCTCACTGAGCAAGATTCAGCAGATGAAGATGAAGGCGGTTTAGTTGACAATCTAACTGCTAGGCAACTTTCTGCTAGAGCAGAAATTGTTTATTCGAATAACGACAGATTAGGAACTGATTCTGTACGTCCACTTTAGTACTGACTGCAAAACCTGTCACAACCAATTTTAACAAAGGAGACTTGCAAGAGGCATACCGTGAATTTCCAACAGAAGATCATTCAAATTACAACACAATGAGCTGTGTTGAACTATTTGAATTATTTTTTTCCGATGAGGTATTACAAAATATAATAACAGAAACTAAAAAGTATGCATTACAAAAAAACTGTCCTGACCCACAAATAACCACTGAAGAACTAAGAGTATTTTTAGGAATTCTTATTTTGAGTGGTATAAACATTTTGCCGTCAAAAAGACATTATTGGGAGAATACCTCGGGCAGCAACAAGTGATTTTCGAGTCAGTAACGATATGATGGCATGCATCATTATGTAATCACTATTCCTGAAGGTAAAAGAAGACGATGTGGTGGTGAAAACTGTAGCAGCCGAGGAAGAACAATGTGCTGCAAATGTATGTCCTCCGCAATTCCTTCTTTCACCCAGCGGGGTGAAAGGAAGTTTAGTTATTGCGCGAGCGTCCAGCTGATCATCTAGGGCGAACCCTAGGAACTCCCCAGACGGCAGGGACTCCGTCTTGCCAAAGTAATAATCGGGCTTTGCTTACGGTAATCTGGTACGGTTTCTTTGTTTGGTTCTTGCGACGCAATTCCAGCAAGAAAAACGGTTCGCAGATAAGTTTTGACACTTTTTTTTATTGACAATCGTTAGTCTGACAAGTACACAAAAAAAAATTCAGAAACAATTTGATGTTATTGAATTGTGATTCCAAATACCAAGTTTAGAGTACAGATTCGTGGTTTCCCAGTAAAAGCTGGGGAGCCTAAGACATTCCCCTCCCTCNGGTAAATCAAAAATATTAGTATGATACGACATTTTACTAAGAAGCTTTACAAACTAGTGCTTATATTCCATCCAAAGTGAAGGGGGGGGGGGGGTGGACTCCCTGCTCTCAGATTATGTGGAGGGGGAACTGATTAGAATTCCCAGCTTTCTGATTGGGCGGATTAGAATTCCCAGCTCTCTGATTGAACGGATTAGAATTCCCGGCTCTCTGATTGGACGGATTAGAACTCCCGGCTCTCTGATTGGGTGGAGGGGGAACTCCCCGCTCTCTGATTGGGTGGAGGGGGCGGAGCCAACAAAAAAAAGTGGTGGGGGGGTAAAAAGGGTGGGGGGGTGGATTCAAACTCCCCAACTTACACTACTTATGTAAGTAGGTACGTATAATCCATTGCGCTATCCGTATACATAATTTGTATTTGGATTAAACAGCTATGATCAGATGCTTCCTGAGCAATTTAGCAGAACAGTATTAAATCTGTATGAACTACATTTTTGGTCTATATACAGGTCTGATCATATTTTTAATTTCGATACAGTTAGTAAATTATATAAATATTTCACCAGTCTCCCCTAATAATTCTGACTCCGCCCTCGTATCATTTGTATAACTTTATAAAAAAACGCCATAAGAAGTGCGCAAAGCCTGCGGTTCTAAGCTCTCCTTGACTATTGGTTTATTGTCTCTGTCTTGCATTAGGAATTTGAGAACAACGTAAGGTACTTCTAAGATACGTACATACGAAAGATATAATACTGGACAATAATTACGTTTTTGATTTATTGCGATGGCATAAAGAGTATAAGCCACGGCCTGGAATTGACAGCAGTGCTATACGTACAGTAATTACCCTATTTGTACGATTTTTTTTTATTATTAATAAGGTATTCAAACAAACCACCTGCTTGAGCTTCACAATACCCTGTTTTGTCGTAAAATTCTTGACGAACATTTGACAAAATTTCAGAAGTAACTGATTCTAAAATATTTCTAATTTTAAGCCGTAAAGCGTGTCGATGTTTGTAGAGAAGTTGGCGTTAAATTATCCCATGAAAAGAAGTTGCAGGGTGTCAGATCTGGAGATCGAGGAGGCCAAGGTATGATACCTCATGTGGAAATAAGCCTTTCAGGCAAGTTTGTTCCAAATAATCTTGAACTGGCCTTACGTTGTGTGCAGGATATCCGTCTTGCTGAAACCAAATTTCCTCAAAATTTACATCCAAGTTTCATACAGCTGGTACAACACTATTCTGTAATAAATGCAAATATCTCAGCATTTAAGTTACCATCAATAAAAAAGGGACCGACAATATTATCACCTAAAATGCCAGCCCAAACATCTACCTTTTGATTGTACTGCGTTCTTAATGGTATACTTAAATGCTTGTTTTCCCGGGACCAATATTGGACCTCTGAAGGATTATGACGGCCAAGTAGGGAAAAAGATGATTCGTCTGTAAATAAAATCTGCCTAGCAAATTCATTATTTTCGTCTATTTTTTCCCTAATGGATTCACAAAACTCCTTATTTGAGTAGATATAATAGGCGGGCACCGGAAGTGACTCGGATGGCTAGTGTCCATCGAGTTCGTCGCGCGGGTTCAGCGGCATTGTCGTTGTGCAAGAGACGCTTGGGTGTTGGCGTGCAAGAAGTGTCATGGCGGCGGTCTGCGCGGAAGGTGATTGGTTGTTAGCGATAAGATGACGGCGGTCTTCGCGGAGGGAGACGGGTCGCTGAAGAGTTGGTCAATGACCAGAGGGTCAGTTCAGCATTCTGCCACCAGGATTTTATAGATGTCTCTGGTAGGAGGATGCGGGGCGAGATGGCGGCGGGCGGCGTGCGGGGTGCGGCGAACGGGGTGGGTGAGCGGGCTGCGGTTAACAACAAGATGGCGGCAAAGAGGCGAGGCTGCATGGCGGCGGGCTACATGGCGGCACGTGGAGATAAGGGATTTTGCGTTTTCATGAATTATAATTTTTATTGTAGACATATAGCGATAAGGCGACGAGCTATCAGCTTTAGTGGAATGCAGGAAGTTGCCCAGGTTTAGCGCACTGAAACAGGAAGTTGATAACAGATTCTTCATAAGAAAAGCACAGCGTGTATCATTAAATTGAAAAGAAAGCATTAGCGTCGGCTAAAAGGGTACAAATCATAGGCGTGCGCAGCATTTTATGTTTAATAATAATTTATTAAGATAAAATTTATATTAAATTTTGTAGGTGAATATTACAGACTTGCTAGTGAACCTGGCATGAGCCTCTTTAGCTCAGGGATAGAGCAATGGAGGCAATTAATTTTTTTTTTGGTTTTTATTTCAATAAAATAACCCCAAATACAATTTTCAAAAATGGCAGGTGTGGGATTCGAACCCACGATCCTTTAGGGAACCAAGGCTTAAACAAGGTGTCTTAACCACTCGGCTAACCTGACTCGATAAGTATATGGAAATGAAACAAGAAATATATATTTATTATTTTATTTTTATAACCTTTATACAGAGTTAAATTGATACAGTAGCATCAAGTTCTTTATAACATAAAGTACAAAATTTTATATGTATTCCACAAATCCAGCAGACCTCCAAGTGTTGGCAATGTGGAAAAATTACGTTTCGTTCTCGCTTTCGGCACATTCGGCAAACCTTTTCAGGTGGTCCTCGGCATTCAGCCTCAGGAACGGAATTTAACATTACTTCAATTGGCTTCCTACTAGACATTACGATCCTTATCACTACACTTGACTATGATAAACAGAACATAAGTTGTGTTTTTAGTCGCTCCGTTTTTTGATAACAACTGGAATATTGTCATTGTAAGTTTCTACAATGTATTATCCAATGGAGGCGGTAGGACTGTTGTTGTTATGCTATTTAGCTTTACACCAATCAGTCTGGAAGGCTGCGGTAAAGATGATGAGTTCAAGCTGGTAATTAGACGCATAAAATCAGCAGCGTATTTATTTCTTTCATATGTCAGACCATCCACGTTAGCCGAGACGAGAAGACGAGAAAAGTGTCGAGAAATCAAGAAATTTAAAAATCACGCGCGTCTTAAGTTCTTGACTAGAGTTCGTTTCGTTCATGCGTTCAATCCGTTTCTCGACAAATAACTGACCGGTTAAAGTGGTTTCTCGACTAGCTCATGATTTATTTATTTTAAGTTTTCAATGCATTAGTTTACTTTGATGATTTTTATTTTTTGAATGTACCTTGTTATAAGTCTGTAGAAATTTTATTATAAGCAGATACCTAATGTTGATTCTGAAAATATTTAGTTCCTGTTGTTCCTATTTAGTTAATTATTTTATTTTTGTTTGTTTGATAAATTAATAGGAAGAACGCTTCTGTATCTTTAAATTAGAGCTTGTTTTTTTTAAAGATTTCTTCGGTTAAATTCCTTATCTACTGTTTGTTTAATTAAAAGACTGCATGATTAATGATTATTAATAATTATTGGAAGAAAGCTACGATTCAAAAACTTTGAAATAAACATAAGTATATTGAAAGTGTTTAATAAAAAAACAAGTTAAAGGTTTTCAAGAAGAAGATACTCAAAGTTTAATTTAGTTTTGTTTTTAGAAGTAGAAACATAAGTAATTAATAAAAATACTGAATAAATAATAAATGTTAATGATGATTGTTAAGTATAATAGCATGTTTATATTTCGCATTGCAATATCAAAATTATGACTTTTAAGTTTTAGAAATTTCTCCAGAATTCGAGAATTCCCGGGAATTCCTAGTCGAGAATTCTCGAGTCCCGAGAAAAAAAAGTAGGCCGAGAAATCAGAAACCCTAGTAGTACCATAACAATTATATTTTAGATGTCTACATGTCAATTTTAAGTCCCATAATGTTAACTTGCATATCTCCAAGTCGATGTCAGTAGTACTTTTATTGTTTCGATCGTAAGATCTAGATGTAGTAACGTTAAATCTATTTAATACATCAGTGGGTCTACCAGTACCAAGTCCGTTGATTGCACGTTAAATTTGAAATATTATCATTATTATGTTCTAAATGAAATATTGGATAAGCATTTTGTAGATTTTCATATTGCAAACGAACCGTTTTGTAATTATCTATGTAATGGTTTATTAGTAGCGTTCCATTATTCGTATGATATATGGAATTTAATGTGTGGCGAGCCCTTATCGTAACACAAACTAGCAGCACCAACAAGACAACTTGACTTATCGACATCTTGAAGCATAATGATAAATTAATTTTTTTGTTACATTAATTTATACTGATCCTAAACCATAATACTTTTGTAAGATTTTTGCGATACTCTTCAGTACTAACGCAATCGTAGCAACTGTTATAAAGTAAAGAAGCCCAGAAATTATATTCATCTCTGTTTTCTTATTATTCTCATACAGCTCGATGAGTACGTCTGCGTATACATCTTCATAATCGGAGCAGTTTAAAATAGGTAACGGTCTCCAGGTATCGAAATCTCCACTCGACTTGTCTTGAAACGTTATTCTTAACTTGTAGAATTTAGAATGTTCCGGAATTTTTTTCGATGTAAAAACCCTCATCTTTCCGCCATTGACTATAAGTATGTCTCATCTGAGTTAAAGTATGCGGACAGGTATCACTCTCGCTAGCATTTTTGTAGCACACATACTTTTCGAGTACGTTGTGTATATCATGTACGTACAACACATTTTGTAGTACTGCAGTTAAAATTATAAAATTGGAACGTAAAACAGAAATCGCAATAGCAACAGAGTGGTTATAAACGAATGAGCTATGTAATGATTTGTAAACTCTTATAACTAGTCTTTTTTGTTATACCTGAAAGATAGAGGGAGAGAGGAAATAAAACAAACAAGGATAAGTAAGCATTATAAAGTAATTGGTACAATTCTTTTAGATGTAGGTCCGTCCTTTGTGCTAGAAAATCGATGTGGATTCGTAAATACATCGTCCCACTTGTCTTGAATGTTCATCTTTTGAAACTGTTTTGTCATTTTACACCGGTTGTCATATTGTGCTATATCAGATTTTAATTGGCAAATTTTTTCAAGATGTTCAACTAATATAGGCTCGAGAATTTTGGAAGTCGTTTCAATTCTTCTCTTAAATCTAAATCTATCCACAGCGAAAAATTACCAGTATTTACGTCGAGCCACCACGTTGGGTAAGTGCTGGTGGCTTGAGGGAACCAATCGTGATAGCATTTTCTTTAAATAGTCCAGCTTTTGGCGGCCCCTCGCGTAAATTATATCAGCACTCAGCAGATAATTACCCAGTAGTATAGCGTTCAGCGCACTTTCACTATATTCTGTTTCCAGACGAATAGCGGATGCCGTGGATATATCGTTCTGCATATCTAACCTGCTTCTTATTCACACTGGATAATTAATGAAAAGGCATAGGTGGCTTCATTAAATAATGACTCACTTGGCATGCATCCTTAATCGTTATTTCCTTGGGATAAAATTCATAACCTCCACTGGCACTCAGTGCTCAGTAACATGAAACCCTGGATGTCTACAGACACAACCTTCATCTCGGACGACTATCGAGCAACTAATTAACAGTTACTTAGATTTTATTTTTTAAGCCAGATTCTTGACTATTTCGCTAAGTGGGTGGTGCTCCATGATGCAATCGTGTACGATTATACAATAGGCGCTGGTATTATTGGGAAAGCCTTGTGTTGCTTCAATGTCTAATCTTACGTCCACGGTAGACGATTTCATGCTTTCATCCCGCCTCGAGCAATCGATTACGAAAGGAGAGTGATTTTTAAAGGTGTCATAATCTAGTAAAGATTTCTTCTGCAGTGTATTCGAGTAACTTGGATAAAACTCTGTGTAGTTGTAATGAGCTTCAGCATAGTCGTTCTTTGTAAAATTTAATCGCATCCTCCCGTTGGGGAAGCTCTCGCCGTTTAGCGTTAATCTAATGTTGGTAATATCGATGTTAGCAAAGTGCGTAGGATCCGCACTCTGGAAACCTACAATGATGTATCTGGGACTTTCAATCGCAGAAGTAGTCTTAACGGCCCAAATTTATTTTGTAGCGCCAGCCGTGAGTGCAGGTAGCATATGCAAATCCCATTGTCTATACGGTATCAATATGGGCGTATCGGCTTGGATGGCTTTTAATAAGCTAAGTTTTATTTCATCGTTAGGGTATAACCGTTTAATTTTAACCTCGATGTTTTGAATATCCTGAGTCACTGTAGTTTTATCGGTAGCTACCATCTCCTTAACCTAGAAACAATTGGAATCGTTACTGGCTCTTATCAATTTGATACATTGCTTGCTACACGTCACCACGCGGTAGTCGTTGAAAAGGTTAAAGATATGTCTCAACGGGATGAGGAAATTAAACGTTCCATCGGCGTTTAGAGTTGCCACATTAGGATAATTCCATCCTGCTATAGATAAGCACAGGTACCCGCGAACGGTGCTCACTAGACCAACTTCACGTATACTTTCCAGTTCTTTAGCGTTTATTTCATATGTGGCCGAGGAAAACATAAAGGCCGCTGCGTTGTTTATGAAGGATATGTCTCCATCACCAACCTTTGTAATTTTCCCGCAGATAAGTATCTGACCGTCATACGTAGAAAACATCGGCTTGATTAATGATGATTTCAATGACGTCGTTTTTCTGAAATATTTACGTATGGGTAATACGTTCGCCATTCCACCTTTTATATGGATTCGTCCATTGAGGGACGGCGAAAAAGATCGAACGTTTGATGTGATGACATTATAACCCAATCGAACGATGATTTCCTCACCTTTGAAATTTACTGGTTCGAAATTCTGGTCCAACACGTCGATTGTAACCATGCTTATTTCAGTTCTATTTATCGGGAGATAGATGAAGTGCTTTGGTTTTCCCTCGATGGCAAATTCCGGGTCAACTCATACAGGAAACTCGTATATAGTATGTGATGGTCTGCCGTTGTAGAAGGCTCCCGAAGTAATGTTACAGTCCATGTGAACGCTGTGTACTTTTATAATATCTACCGGTAAATCTGATTTGTGGAGTTTCTTGAATTCCAGAAACTGTTTCGAAAATCCCAACGTCCGACCGATATTGCTTTCGGTTTCAAAGTCTACCCCGTATTTATCGCTGTATATTTCACATTTTAGAGTGTTATTAGGTTTTAGCGAAAATATCTGGTCGGCGTTGGGGTATTTCTCGATTTTTAATGCTTTTCTAATATAATTTTCAATGTCCCGAATCTCGTAGGCGCCCTCGACAAATTCTATAATGGTTTACTTGTTTTTATCGGTTTTATCGTTGTCCTTGCACAAAATAAACCTTTGATGAGCTTCGATGTTGGGTATGCTGTTGTACGAGTGAAAACTAAGAAGAGCCAAGCCATAATTGAATTGTGGGTCTAAACGTATGATTGGGTTAAAGTTGGACGTTAACGTGGATGTACGACTCTTTAGTGTCACTAATGTAGACATGACTGGCAAATTTCATCTGGTACTCTTGCTTTTATAGAGAAACTGCAGACATAAATGTCCACAATTTATCTGGTCATAATTTTAATAACGATCAGCGTTATAGGTTATGTTCAAGTTACCTACTCCCAAGTATCGGATCAGTTCCTTTGGCGGCTTCAAATGGCCGAAACTGTCAAAGTATTCTACGTTGTTACCGTTTTTCTTATAAGCTACCCAGCGAGTGCCTCTGTTCTTATTCAAATCTAAATTTAAAATGTCACTTTCTCGTCGACGCGGACCTGTAGATGGTAACGTGTCTCGCATGAAAACGCCTCGAAAAAATGGAATGCGTAGCCGTTTGGCGTATCTAATCAGGTCCTCGTCAGACAGTGGTTTATTGGATAGCTTTATTGGCAGTTTTTTTGTTTTTTCAAGAATAAACCGTAGCTTCGTGCCGATTCTTTCTCATATAGAGACCGGATCCTTTAGCCTCGATAGCTTCCATGGCTTAGTTGTGTCGGCGCTCCTCCGTAAGTTTTTTTGCTGCATTTTTAGCACTGATTACGGTCTTCGCCACAGCTCCCGCGCCCCCCGCTAGCGATCCAAGAGCTCCGAGGGCACCGAGTATAGCCATTAGAATAGATAGGAAACCTCCAGAGTGTTCTTCTGCGGGGTGCGGTATGATTCCTGGTATACGAATGTTTTTCTTACCACCGGCCCTTTTAACTGCTACTCGTGCTGCTTTTAAAGCCGACAGAGCAGTTTTTCTCAACGAACTACTAGGCTGCTGTTTTTTTAAACTGTTTGCGATTTTTGAAACAATGTCTCTGCGGAACGATGCTGGTTGACGTTGTCGTTGTCCTCTCTTTTTCAAATCCATTCCGATATTACGTTTCACCTTCATGGCTGTAGTTACGAACCAAGAAGCTGCTTTTTCTCCTAGTTTTGCGTCTTTAGATTTAACGCGTTCCCAAGCTCTATTCTCCAATACCCAATCGGCTTTATGCCTATCTTCTACAGACTTATTTTGAGCGTACGCTATATCGTGGTCACAAGCGGAATCCAAAGGATTAATGCCCTTTTGACCTTTGACTATGCGTTTCCCAAGTTTTGTTCCTAATGGAGAGAAAAAACGTAATTAAATTTTATTGTTATGTACTATAAATATATATTTTGTTATTATTATAAGAATATGTATAAGTGTTTGCGCCAAAATTTAATTTTTTGTGTATTGATGTGTAATTTGTATGTACTCTGTGTAAATGTTTATGTGAAATGTTGTTTGTCTAATTTATCTACTCTGGCTAGCTCTCGACCCTTCTCAGTAGTAGGTAGACCATACAACACGCCATACTAAACAACAGATGTTATTAAGAAATTAATTTATGTATTAATTTTTTTTATATATCAATAAACTCCACTGGGAATGTCACACAACACAATTAAAGAATATTTAGAAGTCTTATACAATAATTTTGTAACACTTTGAAAAGATTTTATATGGGTGTCTTTACTTCAAATTATTTGATGTATTGTTGGTTGCCTATCCTGAAAAATTTAAATTTTGCTCTCATAATTTCTTATTCAATGTGGTAAAAGGCCAAATTTTGATAATTATTTAGATAGTAAACCCAAATTTATTTGATATAAAATTTTACTTCTATGAAAATTTTGTAATATACCCTTTTGATTGTAATTTTTACTGTAATTTAGCTAGCTGGCGGTGTTTTCGTGGAGCTAACCAAATACCTTTCCACTACTTAATGCTCTGCTACCAATAGTTTCGTGGAGATAACTAAATACTTTCCACCAATTCTTTGTTAATATCCTTTATTTAAAACAAATCACGCTTAAAGCGTAGAAATACAAATTTGATGTTGTACAGTTGACATTTTTCCAAACAATTCTTTTTTATTTCGTTAGTGATTTGATTAATATTACAAATCTGAACATGCCCCCCAGCTTGAAAGAGCTAAAAAACTTTCAATATATACATATACATATACAGGGTGTATCTAAATAACACCGAAAAAATTCAAGGAGCGATTCTCCGATGAAAATTAATAGGGGTCTTTGGTATAAAATTTTTTGAAAAAACCCTCCCCTGAAAAGTTACGCCCCTCCTAAAATTACAAAAAAAAATTGTTTTTCTTTTTTATCTTCCACGTACATCAAGCTAAAGAAACCAAACTTGGTGAACATTATCTGTCAATAAAACTACACTTTTTGAATTTTTTTCAACCCTGAACTATTTTTGTAAGGGGTTGAAATAATCAACCCCTATGACATTTTTTCTTATAATTTTTTTTTCGATAA
>NW_019417979.1:14976-27092 GCF_000390285.2 Anoplophora glabripennis
AATTTGGCATAATTCTTGTTAATTTACACCCAAAAAGTATTTAGCTGATAACAGTGACAACTTACAGAAGAGTTAATTGTGACAACTGGCATGACAGCAGCACACTTAGTTTTTCTTTGATTGATTGCAATCATATACGGTGTGAGGTGAATGGTAATACATTTTATTTTTTTATTAATAAACGAAAAGTTTTAAAGGAAAATTGCTAGAGAGGTAAAAGTTTCTAAAAGAACCAGTTTATCTAATGCGTATTTTTGGATATCGAGTTTTTACGAAATATAAAAGTTATGGCAAAAAATGGCTTGAGGGGTGGTTATTTCAACCCCTTTCTAGGGGTTAAAATTTTCGAAAAATAGTTGAAAACTCGCATCTGTATAGTAAACAACCTGTAAAAAATTTGTTATTTGTACCTCATTCGGTTTTCAAATTACAGCCAATTTTCATATTTTTTTTGGAAACTGATGGCCCATATCTCTTCAGGGGTGAACTTTTTACTAAGGCGATTTTTTGCAGATCGTGTTCTTTTGAAATGTAGATTCACTAGTATCATTGATGCTACTCCATTCAAAAACACCCTGTACACATATATGTATAAATTAAGCATAACAAAATACCTTTATATTACACAAATATAAAAAACCCAGAGCCATTTGCTCGGATTTTTTTTCAATTTAACAATAGAAGTATACTAAAAATTAACAGTTTTTTTTACTATCAACTAAGCACGATCATTACACCCACAACCACAGCACCACTCTAGGAGTTTGACAGCTGATCTTCTTCCATGGGTAAAGGGCATATCTTCGCAAACGAGCGCCTGATTAGCCCGTTTTGAGTGCAGACTGTTGCCACTCGCTACACTCCGTCCTTCCCAGGATGCACCTCCTCGACTCTGCCTAACTTCCACATTAGAGGTGGTTGGTTATCCTCTTTTATTAAAACAAGAGCTCCTTTCACTAACTTGTGAGAACGTCATTTTGATCTGGTCTGGAGCTCTGAAACGTACTCTTCGTTCCAGCGGCTCCTTAGGTGCTGAACGACTTGTTGCATGTGCTTATATACGGACAGGCGGTTCACAGGAACAGTAGATACGTCATGCTCTGGAACTGCCGTTAGTGGTCGGCCCACGAGAAAATGCAGTCGACGGTCTAGAATTAAGGATTGCCTCTACTTGAACTAAAATCCTATAAAAACCCTCCAAAGTGAGGAGAATGGGGAGGAATAAATTTCCACTCAATTCCCTCCTTCTGTGCCGAATACTCTATATAATTGCTATTTAATTTGATAAAATCGCTTAGCTCACGCATCTCGCGAGATGCTGCCACAAAATTTGTCCCATTGTCGCTACATTTACCTCGTCGGGAGACAAACCTGTGCAGCGCAGCTAAAAATGCCTCTTTTGTCAATTCATGCACCAATACAAATAAGCAAATGTACGCCTTTGACAACCGACATCCCCTACCAGCCTTACTTTTAATAATAAATGGGCCTGCGTAGTCAACTCCTGTAACCTCAAATGGGTATCTTGGACTCAGGCGATGCTCAGGTAAGGGAGCCATAATAGGTGTTATCGCATTAGCCTTATAACGGTAACATGTAATGCAAAGACGCTTACCACCTACTATCCAGAATTCTTCCTTAATACTAGCTAAGACATGACTCGGTCTTGCATGCAATAACTTTACGTGAAAATCTTTAATAAGGAGGGCAGACAACGTACAGGCAGAAGATAAAATTATAGGATGTTTTTTCTCAAAGGCGGACTTTGCATAAGCTAGCCTGCCACCTACCCTCAATATTCCATTTTCATCAACAAATGGATTTAAATTAATTATCTTGCTACTTTTATCTAAATTTTTACTTCTATTTATTTTTTTCATTTCATTGGGAAATCTTTCAGTTTGAGATAATTTTACTAGCATAAAAAACGCGTATTGCATTTCTTGCAAAGAAATTGAACTAGTAACTCGTTTTAATTCCGTTTTTGTCTTGCAGTTATTAATAAATCTTAGCATCCACGCAACTACTCGCTTCGGCTTACCTAAGTCTGAAAACTTCTTAAAAATTTCTTCACTTTGCATTATAAAAACTTCACGACTATCTTTCCGTATATCTGGCATATTAGAACAATTGATTTTTCTATTCGGCCAATTTAAAGATTGTTCTTTTAACCAGTGTGGCCCGTGCCACCAAAGATCGCAATCAACTATTTCTTTAGGCGCGACGCCTCGCGATAGAATATCCGCCGGATTATCCTTGCTTGGCACGTGACGCCACTGATCGAATCCCGTCAAACTTTGTATCTCGCTTACGCGGTTACTAACAAAAGTTTTTAATTTATATGGTATGGAGTTTTTAACCAACATAAAGCGATCATCGAGTCCGACCAAAAGAAACATTCATCGAATGATATTTTAAGCGAATCTTTCACCTTTTTTGCTAAATGTTTATCATTGATGTTTTTGAGAACTTCGCTGTCATTTGAATAAAACTTTCTCAACTCAAAACAACCCTGCTTTAATATGTCAGTTACACCCTTGCAAATGTTCGCTGCATCGTCTGCAGTATCAGCACCTGTCAATAAGTCGTCAACGTAGAAATCGTATTTGATAATGCTAGCTAACTCCGGCTGATTAATACTATTTTTTTCCGCCAATTGAAAAATGCACCGAATAACCAAAAAGACACTGAAGTCGTACCATAGGTCATTGTTTTTAACTCCCATACCTCTAGCTCGTCTTCAGGATTTTCGCGCCACAAAACGCGTTGCAAACACCGCTGCTCAGGCTCTAATAATACTTGACGGTACATCTTGGCGATATCCGCCGCAACTACATACTTATGCTGTCTGAACCGTAATAATATACTAAGCAAATCCTGCTGGATGGTTGGACCTGCAATTTGCAAATGATTTAATGAAAATCCTGATGATGGCGCACTGCCGTCAAATACTACCCGCAGTTTTGTAGTTATGCTTTCTTCACGCAAAACCCCCTTGTGAGGCATATAATAGCATAACTCGTCTTTTGCAGTTTTTACTTTTTCCATGTGCCCAAGCTGAGCATATCGCATGAAATCAACGTACATTCTCTTAAATTCCGGCCTTTTCGATAGTTTAGATTCGAGAGACAAAAATCGTTTACTTGCCTCCCTGAAGGATTCACCTAATTTAGTTACAGGTGATTTCAACGGCAGCGATACTACAAACCGTCCCTCTGAATCACGTGTTGTTGTCTTAACAAAATGTTCCTCACACGCAGTTTCTTCATCAGACAATACCGGTTTTACGTCAATCTCTTCTAGCTGCCAAAACTTTTGCAAGCTAGCCTGAATCTCAGAAAGTTCGCACGCGGTTTTTTCTAAATTCTGAGAAAAATAACAATTTACCTCTGAAATTAATTTATTCATGGGACCGGCAACAACCCACCCAAATCGTGTCTTTTGCAGCACCGGGCCCTTATCTAACGAAATCATACCAGTACACATGACGTCATAATACAAATCAGCCCCGATGAGCATTTCAACAGTAGGTACTTGGTTTGTAAAAGCTAGGATCAGCTAACCTTAAACTTCGCGGAATATCCAAATCTCCGGGATTGATCCTGCCCTGTGGCAAACATCCGGTTATGATATCAAGCACAAAGCAATACAGTTCGGACTCATAATTACTATGTACAGACTGTAGTCTCACTTTGCACTTACTATGAATGGTTGAGCATTTTATATTTAACCCTCGCATCAAAAAACTTATTGTCCAATCTGGAACTGACCAAGTATATCAGCAACGTATCCCAGTGTTTCACGGGTTCTTTTAGCTGTTCTAAAGCCCTAAGATTTTTTGTAACATCAAGAATTTTCCGAATGCCCAATGCGGATTCCTTTGTCATTTGCTCCAGACTGAACAATGGACGTACATGGTTTTGTACTAGCAACCTATCACTATCATACCTATCCAAAAGTGCATTCCATGCCACTTCGTAATTGGCCTCAGATAATTCAAGCGCTTTTATAATCTGAGCTGCGTCTCCGTCCAAGCTAGCCCGGAGGTAATGAAACTTTTGCACCCCTGTCAAAGTGACATTTTTATGTATTAATGATTGAAAAGTGTCACGAAATTCAAGCCAATTATGATATGAACCGCTATACTTAGGCAAGGAATTGTCGGTAAATGTACATTTGATAGTTGATAATTTGTGCTGTCATGTGACTCACAAAAAGTACCTTGAGGAGGAGGGACTTGGGGGGATCGATTATGATTATTTATAATTTTTCGTGCCAATGACACATTTGAAAAGTAGTTATTTTCAAATAACTCTCTTTCTTTTAGGTGATTTCCCAACTCATTAGGATCGTCAGTACATTCCTCTAATTCAGATTGAAACTGATCAAAATTTATATTACAATTTTCTATTGATGTGATCCTTTCCTCTAACTCTATTAAATCTACTTCACCTAATTCTTTTTTGGCATTTAAACCAGCAACAAACTTTGTAAATAAAGTCAATTTAGCTTTAAAAGTACCTCTCTTTTTAACTAACTGAGCCAAATCCATTTCTTTTTAATTATTTAAACAACGTAATTATTTTACTTTAGCAAATACAACCTTTATCTAGACCGCGACGCAAGGATATGCCAACACAGGAGCCGGGCTGACCAACCTGCAGAGGACCGCTACAGTTTACCTCGTTTCTTCTCACGCCGCCGCCGCCGTCTATACTCTTTTCGGATGCTAGCTGCTTGCCTGGTCCGCTTCTAGATCCTTCACGCTAGTACACACCAGCACCTTTGTCTCCTCTCAGCGTCCAACGTATGCCACAGATATGTCTGCCTCGTCTGGTCACGTTCAGGGGACGCCGCTTAGACTTACGTTTTTTCTTCCACCAGTGGTACCTTCTTCTAGCCACCACAACAAACAACAAAACCACGCTCTGCTACCAATGTTTTCGTGGAGCTAACCAAATACCTTTCCACTATTTAATGCTCTGCTACCAATAGTTTCGTGGAGATAACTAAATACTTTCCACCAATTCTTTATTAATATCCTTTATTTAAAACATAAATCACGCTTAAAGCCTATAAATACAAATTTGATGTTTTACAGTTGACATTTCTCCAAAAAATTATTTTTTTTTCGTTAGTAATTTGATTAATATTAAAAATCTGAACAGGCGGTTTCGTATACGATTTTGGTCTATTTTGTGCACAAAAAAGAAAAGAGAAGGTACCTTTCTGTATGTCTTGTTAATATATTACTTGTCGACTGGCTTCCCACGTATCCTCTGCCTCGATCTTGTTCTGGAATCCTCACTGGATTTCCGGAACCTGCTGATGGATCCTCGTCTTTCTCGTCTCACTAGATTTCCGGAACCTGCTGCTGGTATCCTCGCCTTTCCGCTCTCACTGGCTTTCCGGAACCTGCTGATGGTATCCTCGTCTTTCTGCTCTAACTGGAATCTTCAATCAACTTCTTTAACACCACTCTCTTTGACAACTTTCTCCGTAATTAATCTCTATTTATCTAGTTTTCATCAATTAACTGCTTTAACACAACTCTCTAACAAAATTTTCTGGTAACTAATCTGTATTTATCGGGTTTTTATCCATTAACTTTTTCAACACCACTCTCTTCAAAATTATTTTCGTAACTAATCAATAATCTCGATTTTTCTGCTTTTTTTTTACTATCTTGATTTCTTCTTCCTTGTTAGGGCCTTTCCACATATATGCCTTTTCCTTTTAAATGCCGTTTTCTTTTTACACTTTACGTCACTTCACTTTATACTTTACAAATTTACTATCCTATTCTAGTTTCTTTACAAAAATTTTAAATTATGTTTCGAAATATTCCTTAATTCTATATTTGTATTTGACTTTTATATCTACTAATTTATAACTTGTGGATCCAGCTTTATTTTTGACATTTCTCTGACATTTTCATCTTATTGGTATACAGGGTGGTCCGAATTTTATGCAGGAAATTTCAAGGACAAAGATCTTTTTAAAATAATAGGAGTTTGCCTTATAAACATAGGTCTGGAACGGCCTCGTTTTAGAGATACAGGGTGTTGAAGTTGTGAAAAAAATGTATTTTTTTATTTGTATCCGGAATTTATTAACCTATCTTAATAAAATTTGGTACATATAATGTATGATAGTAGACCTTTTATTCCTTAAAATATGAGCCCTAAAGGTTCAACCAGTGGTGCACAACTGGATAGGGGTCACCTCCTTTTTATAAAAAAACCTACGCCATTGTATTTTTACAAGTTATTGTAACGGATTTATATTCTAACGTAAAAAAGGTAACTTGAATTTGTTCCCTAAGATACCAATACAATCCCCTTGTGGTAGACACTTCAAACCATAATATTACAAGCATATTTATGTTTATGCTTAAAAGTGAATTTGTAAGCACATTAACAAAATTCTTTCCATATCACCTGTGAGGTAGTGTTCCTGGAGTGTTTTAGTTTACCCCTGGAGGCCTAATCTTTACAAATAAGAATAATTTATCAAAATAATAATAAAAATACATTTACCAAGCAACAACAATTAAACAAGAAACAAAATTAACGTTACGTATTTACAGCAATTGTTCAAAATGCGAACTACCCATATCCATACATATCTGACATCTTCTATTAATGGAACTAATTGAAGCTAATAACATCTAGTGATTTTCTTTTAATTCATTACACCTGCGTTCTATTCGCTACAGTAGTTGTAGTCTAGTATCTATTGGAGTAAACTTTACTTTTCAGATAGGTAACCCCAAACATAGAAATCCAGGGGGTTTAGATCTGGTGATCTGACTGGCCGAGACACTGGATCCTCTCCAACATTATGGTTGACATTGGCATTTGGTCTTCTGCCTATCCATCACCCCATATAATTTTCATTAAGCCTTTCTTGTATTATTCTTCTCAAGGAGCACCATTCATTTGTATTCAGTATTTTGTCGTATATTTAATGGAACATAACATAAAAACATAAAACACACCACAGAAATGAGACAACATCCTCCAATAATTCAAATAATTCAGTTTTCTACACATTTTGGAAATAAATAGTTGGGAATTTAAATGGGGTGGCAAGAAGAAAGGTCCGCATCCTTTATTGCGAATTATTCCGAGCCATACTTTCACAGAAAATTCGTGTTGAAAGATTTTGTCCGAATTTCATGAGGATTTTCTTGTGACCAAATATGTAAATTGTGAAAATTCACTACCCCTCTCCTTGTGAATGCAGCCTCATCGGTCCAAAGTATTTCTAGTAAGAATTCTAAAAACCACTGATAGAACTTTTCAAATTATCGATTTACTCACCCCAAGTTGACGAGACGTTCTTCGTGTACTTAGCCAAAGATCGTCGTTAAATACCTACTCTTAAATTTCATTTTTGTGCCTTTCATTACTCCGTCGTGATTTTCCAAATATCGTTTTAATTCAAAAAGATGAAAGCGACGAGTGTAAAGAATTTTGTTGATATACCTACAAATTGCACTTACTTTTAAGCATAAACATAAATATTCTTATAATATGGTTAGAAGTGTCTGCTAGAAGGGGATTGTGTTGGTACGAATAACTTGAGAACGGTGAGCTTTAGGAAAAAAATTCAAATGACCTTTTTTACGTATTTTCTGCAATGGAATATAAATCCGTTACAATAGCGTGTAAAAAATACAGTGGCATAGGTTTTATTTTATAAAAATGGGGTGACTCTGTCCAGTTGTACACCACTGGTTGAACCTTTAGAGCTCATATTTTAGGAAATACAAGGCCTACTATCATACATTATCTGTACTAAATTTTATTGAAATCGGTTAATAGATTCCGAAGATACAAGCAAAAAATCAATTTTTTTTAACAACTTCAATTATTCCTATTATTTTAAAGAGATCTATCCACCCTCGAAGTTTCCTGCATAAAATTCGGACCACCCTGTATAAATTTTACTTTAGACCTTAATATTTCTTGATACTTTTTTTCCAACTCTTATTGCTACTATTTAATAAAACTATGCCATTTTAGCTTTCGTTAGACATATGTCACTTGTGATTTCTAATTAAATTTAATTATGTTTTTCCAATAACTTCTTTGGCATGTACTCTATTTGTCCAAAATGATAATCATTTTTATACTTAAATCTCTGAAATTTATGCTATTCTAGTAATCCGACTCTCTACTAATGATTCCTAATACCTATTTAATACTAACAATTTTTTTTAATCACATATTTTTCTTATTTTTATAACAATCATTTCAACCTTTCTCTTTACTATGTTGTATACAAGTATAATTTTTAATTTAATTTTTAAATTGCTCTCAATATTCTGATTTCGTCTCAATATATTGACCTATCTCCAGCAGCTAATGCAAAGACGTCAATAGTCCAAAATCCAGACTTAATATATTTAAATTACTATTTCCTTGAACTTAGGATGCCCTGTTTATAGTGTGAAGAGGTTAATAATAAATAATCAGTTTGTAATATATGAATATATGTTGTTGTATCATAAAACAAAACTAAATGAAATATTTGTTTGGTATAGGTACCTTTTAAACTATGTTATATACGAATATTCCTACAGATTCAATTATAACTTACTAAAAATTTGTTGATAGTTTGTTATATTATCAAAACATCCTCGGAACCAGTTTTATAATAAAGCCGACTTTGGACAAGACAATTACTAAGTCTAAAGTAGCTTCAATATCTCAATAAAGTCTTTATTGTCAGAACAGGTAAAAGTAAGTATTACTTTTTAATCATCTCACAATTAAAGCGCTGGAATTAGAAATTTAATTGCAAGAAAAACTTGCAGGAGATACTCCGTGGTTACACAAATTGGCAATTAAATGTAGATATCTTGTCTCTCACGATTACAGTTATTGCTTTGAAGAGCATTAGATACCAGAGTGATAAGCAAAAAATTATTATGTGTTAGTAGAGTACTGGAAAATACATTGAGATAATTTTTAATTTTCTATGTAATCAGAAGGTGATCCAATATTACCGACAATTTCTCAAATGAGCACAAAAATTATCTCCAAATGCATTGTAAGTTTTCAGTGGAAGCAGCAGCATGTCACCATGTCATAGAAAATACCCGCTAATCAAGTTACAAGTTATTGTTTTTTTGGTCGAACATACTTACTGAGTCGTGAGTAAACATATCGAACTATTGAATCATTAATACCTAGTAACTAACAGAACACTGACCTACTAAATTGGACGATATTTAAGTTATCTGAATTTGGTGGCATACTTCTCTATCAGAATTGTTCCATTTTCGTCGTTCCTATTTGGAACATGACTTGATGGAAAAATCATGTTATGTAAAAGTATTAAAGACAGCTATGACTAATCTTCATTTCACTTTTGTTCTGTTCTAGATTCTGTTCATACTGATGTAGTTATATATACATACTCGTATATTAGGTCAAAGGTAGTATCTTCTATCAGTATAAGAAATTATTCAAAATGAAATACAAATATTGTAAGAGGTAAAAATTAAATGCACTTTGATGCATAAATTAGATACGACTACTCGAAGAAGGGTGAAAACCACTTTTTGGTTATAACTTTCAATCGGTTCCAACTTGAAATTTTGAGGACTTTTAAGAATATTCTGTTATTGAGTTTATTGTATGATGAAAATCACCTTTTAGGGTTAGTTACGGGAGGTAGATTCCATTTTTTATTTTCGTCTTTTGGTCACAATCGTCTACATAAAATTAATTTTCTTAACTTTCGACATAAAAAATGTATTTGTCCGAAAAACGGTAAAGAGAACCGTTTACGAGAAATTGAATTAAAAGTCAGGCTTGCGTAGCTGCAGAGTAATATTGCAATGTCGACGTAGTCGTCAAACAAGTCAAGCAAAACTTTGACGTTTGTGTTCTAACTTATTAAGTATCCAAAATTGTTTATTAGTTTTGAAAACATGAAAGTGATATTCCATTAGAAAGACGCAATGACATGGTATTCATGAATGATATGACTCCATCTCGTTTTACAAAGGCAGTTAGAAGATGGTGACACCAACATTTTCCACAAAAATAGCTTAGTAGAGTTGCAGATGCACCTTTTCTTTGTCCCGCTCGTTCCCCAGACTAAAATCCACTAGACTCTACCCTCTGAAGCTTTTTGATAACATTGATTGCATATTTGATTAAATTATTGTTGACAATTCAAATAGAAACACAAAGATTTCAAACTAAATACATCTAAACATATCTAATCCTACAGTTTTAATTATTAATCGCTTTACTATTGTCTGTATTAGTACAGATTAATATTGCTGGCACCTAAGATTTTCCAATCAAGAAATATGCCGTCCACAATCTATCAAAGTGCTATTAAAACATGACGGCTACCCAAACAAATGGGATTGGATTACAAATTAGTACCACATTGAATTTATTAAATATATCTACATCTGTTGAACGAAATAAACGGAAGTTACGCACCGAATCATCGTCCCACATGATCTAAGAACTTGTTCCTGTTGGGAGTGTTCCCTAGCACTGACATGACATTTATTCCGCTAAAATAGACATTGCATGCCTCGCTATGTACAACATGTGTGCGTACAGTTCTTGCGGAAAATCACTTTCTTTATGCGGACTGATATCCGTATAACACGTCATTGCATAGATTAGATCGTACGTAGTTTTATCCTTTGAATTATTTAACTAGGTATGCGAGCGTGATAAAATTATTTATATGACTACTTCGTATCAAGAGCTATTAAAATAAAATTGATTGCAACGAAATTATGTCATATCTGGAGCAAATAGTTTTTAATCTCTATCTGGGAAAATGTTTTGCTGTACATTTTTTCGAAGAACAGATTATTTTGTAGAAAAGCTTGATAACATTTTTACGATTATTCAGAATAAATTTTCCAGAGAGATCGTTTTGGTGAATAAATTGACATCAGATCAAACAATTCTATCACTGAGATGATTAACTGGTTTTTACTAACAGTTTGAAGTTGTTTGTGCACGTTTCTTTATTCCATTGTTTTCAAATTTCCCAAAGTTCAATGATTTGGTACCCACCTTTATTCTTTTTTTTTATCAATGGATGAACAGTTCATTTGTTACTATTTTATTACAACAAACATCCTGGAGTTCTAAGCATAACAATAGAATTCGTTCACACTTCACTGCTTGCCCACCAAAACATCATTTGGGCGTTATTTCTTTAAGGTTGAAATACTTTTTCTATTGATCATGTGTTTACCTTTCAAAATACAACAATAATGGGTTCGATTACATTTTTTTTTCTTACAGTAAACTGAATACGAAATGGTTTTTGAAAAATTTTCACAGTTATTTAATTACTATAATTATTTCTACTAAATATACAGGGTATCCGGAAAGCTCATGTCAAAAATGAAGGGGTATACAGGGGANAATATGTATATTATATTTTATCTTACAGTACATATGAAAACCAACGCTGTTGCCAAATTTCTTTGTTCTTCACGACGTGTATATGTTCCGTATTCGGTCAATATTTGGTTCGATTTATATAAAAGACAGTCTCTAAATTGATAATGCGATGCGGTTTTATTTTAAATACCTGTACTATTTTTTACATTGTTATCAGTATATGTTATTATTAATTACTATTATTATTAAAATATCTTCTTAAAATTTTTGAAGCTTTATGCATATTGCTCTAGTGGTTTTTGAGATATACATAATTTAACAAAAATTGACAAAATTTGATCGCCAAAACCACTGAAGCAATATGCACAAAGTATAAAATTTATGTACAAGTATATTGCCGTAAATGAAATGGTAGATATCCTTAATTAAACTTCTTTATGTACAGATATGGATGGTTAACGCACTAAATTTACACCCTGTATATTTTGAGAGGCTCTTTCTATTTTTTCAAACGTGTAAATAATATACACTATTTAAAAACCAAAAGTAAAGGCTACTTCTGTTTAAACTAGAGATGACATTTGCGGAATATCTTCATTTCTAATTAACCAAATATCTTCGATCGTTATTTTTGTCTTGGAACAATTTGTGGCATGCTGTTGTTTTATCTTTTTTTCCATTAAAAAAATACAAAAGAAGATTAATTACATATAT
>NW_019417980.1:0-1374 GCF_000390285.2 Anoplophora glabripennis
ATGATGTCAAGTGTTTATCTTTATGAACGGTCTTTATGTGTGCGTTCAAGCTATCTTTCCTTGTAAAACGGTCGTTACATAAATTACACTCAATTTTTTTTATCTTTATGCCTATTCGTATGACGACTTAAGCTGCTGCGACAAGTAAACGCAGCGCTACAAATTTTACATGTAAACCTATCGGATGCTAAACATCAAATAATGAGCTATACTTATAAGGTATGCTATATATATTCAGTTGAACGTGGCATAAAGCAACCGGTTACCAACCGGCTATCAACCGGCTACCAACCGGCTACCAAACAGGCTAACCAACCGGATAACAGGCTACCAAACAGGCTAACCAACCGGATAACAGGCTACCAAACAGGCTAACCAACCGGCTAACAGGCTACCAAACANCTGCAGCTTCTATCATAAAAACCCTTGGAAATCCAACAAGCAATATTCAGCAGTAACTCTCCTCTCACATACCTTCCAGAAATAATAGTATTGTATATGGGGTTCTTGTTGCCTTTTTCTGTGTAAGAAGGGTTACGGGACATCGCTGGATTATTTAAGGAGTCACTTTCCAATGCAAAATAACGCTTAAGTTGTTTTGATCTTTTATTACGTAGCCAGTTATCAAATCTTCGACCACCATCCTGACAGAGCTTTGTGGCGTTAAAGTAGCCGGTATTCTTATCGAAAATAATCTTAGTCTCCTTATAAACCATACCAGTACTGGTCTTGGATTTGCTCGAAGCAAACATCCTGTAGACTTGTCATTTTGAGGTTATTTAAATAGCTGTTACAAAGTACGTTTGAAAACTTTAAGCGTCAGATGAAGAATGAACACAGGTCTTGTGTTTATGTCTTTTTTTATATATAACCTGAAGGCAACTACAAGACTATCACACCGAGGATAATGTCTGAACTGAAGACGTCAAGCTGTGGATGCGCAGGCACAACTACAGGCGTAGGCGACAATGTTACTGAATTATTCCCATATCATGTAGTTTGTTGATAATATCACTACAGAGGCGATGTTCTTTAGTCAAACGACACTCTTCGATATAATAACGTAAATCATTTATAAGATCAGTGTGGTCGAATCAGATCTCTCTTTCTAGCATATCTTCGCTTTCTGTTTGTTCATCATCGTTATCCATGTTTAACACTTGGTCATTATTATTGAGAGGTCTGTATATATATATACTAATGCAGATATTGTCCTCGTCTTTCGCAATTCTTTCGCTGCTTTCTCCATATGATGATGTCAAGTGTTTATCTTTATGAACGGTCTTTATGTGTGCGTTCAAGCTATCTTTCCTTGTAAAACGGTCGTTACATAAATTACACTCAATTTTTTTATCTTTATGCCTATTCGTATGA
>NW_019417980.1:2215-27657 GCF_000390285.2 Anoplophora glabripennis
CAAACAAACGACACATGTTTGCTATAATACAGAAAAATCAACCACATGAGTACCCATACTACATCATTAGAATTCAGAGAAGAAATTTTCAGCAATCTTTGAAAAGGGTTCAGATTAAGTATCCTAGAGCGCAGGTCATAACAGATTTAGATTATAACCCCATCAGTATCAACCTGTTCAACCGCGTCAAGGACGAAAGACCGTATATTACATGCGAATACAATGATTTTAAACTTGTAAATACACCGATTGAAATTTTTGTAAATAACGTTAATAAAATGCTAGAAACAGATTAATACACGAGCGCGGTTTAATTTCATACCCCCTCCACTCCTACATGATACCTTGGTAGTCGTGAAAATGAAAACAGCGTTCTACTTTAAAGCTTTGAGAGAGATAAGGAAGCTAAATATTCCCGATGATGTACTAATTATCAATAATTAAACAGCCTTCGTGTTATATACGTTATGAACCCGTATCATTTGTCTTGCAGTCTAAAATGGACTTTGACCCCCTTCAACAAGCATTGAAATCCTACAACTACATCTGGAAACGTATCGTAGAAAACGACATGCCGCAGTCCATGTGAAAGAACGTGGCCAGTTTTCGGTGTTTAAAGCCTCAGGGAATTTATTAAAAAATGTAAATGTAAAAATTACGGTGTAATGTATTGTAATATGATATTTAGATGGCCTTAATAAAACTTGTAAGATATGATTGAGTATTATAGTTTCTAATCATGGCAATAATTGTCAGGTGATTATCGTAGTACTGTTGCCCCCTGAAGCTACGAATCGGTACAGGTAACGGCAATGTCTTCTGGGCATACTGCCGCCTGTTGGCACGCAGGACATATACCGCCGCATCGATGATCTTTTTTAGTATTATATGGGACCTGACACCTCTCGCAATAATATTCACAGCAGAAGGCGGCCGTCAGCGAAGTAATGACTTTATAATGGTCCTCGTGATAAATCAAATTTAATTTTAGGTTTTTTGCTGCGCCCTTGAATACAACGTCGCGGCCTTTGGTACCGTACTGGTACACGACGACACAATAGTCTTTTAGATGTTGTTGGAACTGTTGCAATTCGGGGATACCGCAACCTTCTTTGGGAATGGTAACACTAGCCGCCTGTAATAATTCGTTGGCCCTGAGGGTTTGTAGCTTCCCGATATCGCGGCGCACCTTGGTTTGGTCCTTGTCTTTGTTCACGTAACAGATCGCCACTACTAGTGCCCACGGCAAACACAAATTGTGTTTATTGTTATAGCGACAATACCACGCCGCTTGGTACACTCCTCATCCAAGGTGTTGTAATTCATGCCGCGTCCTTTCCCGACAGACATCCGCACAGAGGTCACGCCCAGACAGAACATCTCGGTGTTTAGTCCCGAGGAGTTGGACTGGTATATGGCGGAGCTGACATCCCACACGTTATCGTAGGTAACATCTTTAGCGGGCTTGAAACGGACCCAACCATTGCCTGTGGCAAAGTCATTGGAACAAAACGAGAAAGACACTTGGTCTTCGGGGTTAAGACCTTCGACGCCTTTAGCTATGGCCTGCTGGATGGCCTCTTTAATTCATCCTACAGGTTCTGCGCCGGTCGGGTTTAAATTCCAAGGCTCGCCTTGCAGACTGAAACGACGAATTTTCTTCACGGTATCTCTAATGATGAAATATTTAGATACCTCGATTTCTTAATAGTTCAAAGATTAAAGATAAGCTGACTAGAAGACCTTAGGGGCTCATAGTTATTACCTTCCATGTAACTAGTGCCGGTAAGTGATGCATGAAAAGAGGCCACGTGATTAAGATGTGTTTGATTAAAAAATAATGGATTAAAAAAGTTTCAAAAGTATACGAGAAAAATATAAAATTTCGAATGTGAGTAAAACGAAAAGATAGTGAGCGCTTTCTACCTACTGGGCAAGCATATCACCGATCGCGAAAAAAAGAAAAAAAATCGATGAGAGCCACTATTTTATTGCATTAATCAAGACGTTTTTTAGTTTTAAAATTAAAACTCACCTTTATTGAAGATGTTTCAACACCTTTTTAAACTGATACTTATTTCAAATGTGATAACAGCATGACGTAAAATGTGATAACGTGACGTAAAACATGACGACACGATACCTTATACGCGTAATAAGTTACTAGTTGAAACATGTCGGTTACTCGTTCATTCTTCGCTAATCTGTTGAGGTGTACGGAGGTGGTGCTTGCGAGGCTAAGAAGATGGGAATTTGGGTTGGTGGTCGACTTTCTTCCTCACATTAGCCTGACAGGTACCGATTTCATGCGGGAGAGTACAACCCTTGGCATCTGTAATATCAGTCCTAATAAGATAAGGGTTGTCGCCTTCAAGGGGTATGTATAGATAACGCTTTCGTTTGTGCGCATACGTGCGAACATATTTTGTGGAATTCGGGTTGCCGGGGGCTTCCAACTAATTATTGTGAGGCCCCCCTATGGCTATCAAAGAACCGCCCCCACCCCATTACCTGCCTCTGCAGCCGCCCTCTGGACCCGTTTGCCGCTTTCCCTTAGCCAAACTGGTAAGTTTTTGTAATTTTTTTTAATTGTTTCAAGTCGCAAATTACTAATTATTTTATGAAAAATTATTTTATGTAGAAATTACGCCAAAACTGTACTTTACGTACTGTATGTAGAAAAATTATTAAAAATTAAATGTCATACTGTACTTTACTAAAAAGTAGAAAAATTACGAAATATTAAATATAGAAAAATTTAGTCTTATATTTAAAAAAGATTTACTCTTACGCCTGAACCGGAGAATTCGGGGCAGCACTTTCAGATGCAAGATGACGTCAAACTGAACTTTAATAAAAAACAAAAGAATTATTTATTAAAAATTATTTATGTGAAAATTAAGTCAAAACTATACTTTACTAAAACTGTACTTTAATAAAAAATTACATATAGAAAAATTAAATATGGAAAAATTATGAAAAATGACGTCAAACTGTACTTTACTAAAAAAATAGTGGCAAAAAATTATTTTATGAAAAATAAAATCTGAATATTTTTAATGTAAAGGGTCAATAGTAATTTTTAATTGTAAGGAAAGACCCTATAACATTCAATTATGTTCTAAGTCGCAACGGATCTGTTTAGTTTGAAACACTGCCGTCGAGATGTTTGAATTGCGCTAAGAGTATGGTACCGAACAATTATATTTTGAATTTGCCCTAACCACAAGACAGCCATTTTTATCGTTTCGATAGCCCGAAGGCCTTTCGCGTTCACGGGCGGATTTAAGTTTTTCGCGTGTGGCTGAAACCTTTTTTCGTTGGCAAGGAAAAATCCAATGATTACCCTTAGGTAATCGTTTAAGATAGACCCCTACACGACACGGGTACCGTATCAAGCCAGCATATTTAACTGTGTATTGAATCGGTACAGACGACGCGATCTGAAATGCAGAAAAATCTAGCAACTTACCCTTCGTATGCCTTCTTTCTTCGTGTCTCTGTCATTCTGTTATCTTGTTTTGAACTTCATGCCTCTGTAGCCGAAATTCATGCCTTTCTGTCCTGGTTAGACTTTCAACTGCCTATAAAATTAATGCTTTAGAATTTTAGCCATCATTTTGTTGTCAAATAATTTGTAACTTTTTATAAAGACCCTGTAGCTATTGTTTTTTCTCAACTGCTAAAATAATGCCCTGTATAATGGTGGTTTTAAATAGAATTTTTTCTTCGTTAAATAATAAACGTTTAAGAGAATATGTTTAATATATCTACCACTAATTTTGGTAGCTGGTTTGACTGTCTTAGAATTTAATGCTAATATCTTTAATTACAAAATTTTTTTACTGTGAAAAATAATTTGCCTAATTGTAGTTTAAGATTATAACTGCTATACAAAGCTACGTTTTTATAGACTTATCTTTCTTTTTCCAAAAGGACACACACAAAAAGCACCGCTCACTATAATAGTCCAAGAAACTTTTAACAAAAAGCAAGCAGAGCAGACTAATGACAATAATAATTCTAATTAGAAAATTGATTATTAATTAGAATGACGGCTATATTCGCGAAGAAAGCCGGCATATAGTGCAGTGACTGCAGTTGATATCACCGGAACAGGCTACTGGCTATTTTGCTGAGACAGCTGTCTGAAAAACTTGCTAACTTGGTTTTCTTACCACAACTAAGCGGAATAATTTCTATTTAAATACCATTTATAAAAAATAAAAGAATTTGTCAATGGGCTTTAATATGAACATAAGAAATATATATGAACATTTAAGACGAAGAAGGATTGACCCTTTCTGTTCTATTTTAACAAACATTCCTAAAATATAAGCATGAAACTTTTAATTCCAGTAAATATTTTTAGCCGTAGTCTGTATAATTAAATATGCCCGCATATATATTTTCTCATATGATTACATTATTAGTCCCGCGCTCCACTTACAGCGCCATCTACAGACACGCGCCCGGTCGCGTTTTGAACTAGCACGTTGATACTATTGCGAATTTGAAAATCGCGGCTTTTGCTTACGTCACCGCTCGACTACGTTGGGGCCCGCGGCGGCGGGGGCAAAGCCGTACACGACTCCAGCATACCTACGTGGGGTACAAGCGGAAGGCCTACGCGGATCTTTCACGAAAATATCTATGTTACACTTACCCCTAGGTAGTACATATAATGCTACCTTTTCTTAGTATTCTGAGCTTACAAAATCTCCATAAATAGCGCCATGCATTGAGTCAAATTTTAGACTTACGAAGGTTTGGTGCACATTTTTTACTTCTCTCTCTTTCAAGGTCTTCTATTTCAATCTCTTTTACATAAGTCATCTACATTGCTACTTAGTCAATTTTATTTAAAAAGATTAATCAGTCTTGGTACACACTTGATTAAAGTATTTTTAAGTTAAGTATTATACACAACATTGCTTCTATTTAACTGCACTAGCGGTCTTATCCACGAAGTAACAAAAAATTTCCCCAACGAATTATTTGATAACACTACTATTTTTAGACCAAGTCAATGACCAACTTGCGATATGTACGGTTCAAACTAACGCTCTGTATATGCTTCCGATATCAAACAATGTCCTGAAATTATTTGTTGGTACCTGTTTCTGTCAGTAAATTGACTAAACTATCAGGCGTAGGGCATCTAATTAAGATTTATGCTGATCTTATGCTATGAAATTTAAAGGAAATAAAATATCAGATAATATTTTTTGTTGACTTGGCATCATATTATGATGTATGCTAATACTGTCATTTGAAAGAAAATAAGTAATCTGTTCCGCGCATGCCTTGAATTCAATTTTAATTGCAGCGTTGGTCGTACACGTGACCTAAATCGAATGATGCAATGCTAGCCGTTTATAATAATTATTCATAGATCTCAAATTGCAATTTTTGCCGACTTAGAGATTTTAAAGGGATTAAAATGTTAATTACAAGAAAGTCCTGCATCTATGTTTAATTTTTGTTGATCTTAAATTTTGAATTTTCCGTCAATCTGGCCTAGTCACTGCTACCACGCATGCGTTGAATTTTAGTTTATTATCCATCTTTAATTTTAAATTTCCCCGATCATCCCCACCCGGCCAATCCTTTCTGTGCAACCGCTTGAGTCATAATATTTAATTTTAAATTTAGTGCCAATAAAGTCCTGTTACTTGTTTCTGCACATGCGTTTCAATGTTACCTTTAATTTTGAATTTACCACCAATAATGCCGGGCCATTTGTCTCCGCGCTTAATATTAAACAAGTATTACATTTAATTTTAAATTTACCATCGGTGCGCACTCTGCCGATTCTTACTACGCGAACCTTTAAATCGTGTTATTTAATTTTAAAATACCCTCCGATCCCGCCGAGTCAATCACTCCTCTTTATATGTGTGCCCGGCCGTTAATGTACTTTCCCCGCGACAAACCGCGCCGTCAGGTTTGAATTTCCTAACAATTTGAATGTCGCGCTCCGCTCGGCCAATTAAATATATACCATGAATCTACCGCCTATTTGAATGCTGCGCTCTGATTCGTCGATCAAGCGGTGGGGCGTGGTCTAAAAGTGGAAGGGTGGGGGTGGTCCATACCGCCGCAGTTCCTACTAACGACTACTTGTCTAAAAACTGTTCAACTTTAATGTGATGTATTCATTTTATTTTTCATTTAAGTTATTTGCTTCATCTGTATGAATAACTTTACTGCTTCTTTAGATAATACTAATAATAGCCATATTCAAGATTTATAAGCTATTTTAACTTCAACGTTATCGTAAGGGCACAATAATATGAGCGGAAAATGTACCTACCAACTCAAACCTTAAAAATAATGATACAGTTCCCTATGACACTCTTTCGAAAATTCAATATTAACGAAGTTACATAATCTCAAAGTGATTTGTTATATTTGTGGAAATAAGTACAACATATTATACGTACTACATTGGAATGCAAAACAATTAAAATAAATATAATTTTACCGCTCCGCAACCATGACGTCCACTGAAAAAACTCAAATAATTCGATCCTACGTTGAAAAATACATCTAAGCCAGTTTTTGCTTTAATTCGTACTGGTTTGGTAACGGAGTAAAGAAGTACGGAGATATCAAAAAAGTAAATAACGCTCTGTAACTTAATAAATGAAAATATCAAAATTCTAATTTGACAATTGAATTTGTCTAGAAAATTAGCTTTTCATGGTTTCTAAAATACGTTGAAATCATATAGAATTTGACTCACTCGGTACACAACCTACATTTGCTGGAACTCTGGTTAGTAATTTACAAAAAATCCATTCATTAAGAGATGTCATAAAGATTTTATGTTCATTTTATCAATGTTTGTCTTTTCATTGGGGAATGACATTGATACAATTTAAATAGAAAATATTATTTGTTTGAAGATTCCGTTATCTTTGTTAAAGGGCATATAGAACACATTTTTTCATTTGAAAAGATAACAGAGACTAGAATGGCAGTAAGTTATTCCGAAAGACTTTAACTTGCTAAAAATGAATTCGTTAGAATCGTTCTGGGTTTTAAGATGTTTTAACCTCAAAATGTGAAAATTGTCATTTTAGGCCACTTTTATGTACAAATATTTCGAAAAATCGAAAAGATTCGGGTTACATTATTTGGAGGTTCTTGACTTCCATACCAGGGAGGGCGAAAAAAATTAGGTACAATGTATTGAAAAAAAATCAAATATAATTGGGTAATTTTAATTTAAGTACCATTGAAATATCGGGAAAACGTACTCAACATTATTTTTTATAATAACAGTCCATTCCTCTGTTTTCGTCCGAAATAAATTTTTCAATTAGGTTTTCATTAATGTTTGGTATTTCTCGCACCATTGATTTTTGCAAGTGCTACAATCAATTTAAACATTTACATTTTTTTTAAATACACCGGAAACAATATGTAACGAACAAAATTTTACACCGCATTTGAAACCATATTACGTTTATTAAGAAAAAAAAGCGGTGAATACTACTACATAAATGAGAGCCCTAGTATCAAAGGCGGCAATCTCCACCATTTCCACTTTTTGTTAAAGCGCAAAAAACTACTACACTCTTATTACTGCTTAATTCAAAGGAAGCATAGTTTCCAATGAAAGAAAATGCTAAACTACATTAGATTTTAAGGTTAATGTACCTAAATTTTTTATATTTTCTGAAAAAATGTACAAAAATAAATGGAGAATGCCGTGTTTGATACCAACAGTTGGATTTTGCAAGATTTGTTACCAAAGGTTGCACTAAAATGAGTTGTAAAATAAATACCAAGTATTTTGGAATGGACTTACAGACAAAAGAATAAAATATTAAAATTAATTCAACAAAACGTATAATCAAAAATAAAAATAAACGAACTAAATAATAATAAATTCCTAACTATCTGAAACAGCATGTCGTGTCACGTCACGTCATATGTTCGCTGTGAGCCATCTGATTGGCCAAAACGGATATTGCCGACTCTGATTCTAAGCGGGTAATGGAGATTGCCGGATGTGATTCTCAGGTGATGTTTTAATGCAGTTTTGTAATGGGATAAAACCGCTTTTGAAAATCGCAAACCATATATTTAGACAGAGCGCGAAAAACCGAAAAATGTCATGTATTTAACTCGATTTCGTCAAAAAGTGGAGATTGCCGCCTTTGATACTAGGGCCCTCAAATATGTAGTAGTATTCACCGCTTTTTTTTTAGTCTGACCATAACCAAATGGTTATGGTCAGACTAAGCAGAGCCTAAACTGAATAGAAATATGCGTCACTCCCACTCCGTCTTTCACTGCTGCGCGACGGTAACCATGGCCACCGCTGTAAACACTAGAGATGTAGAGGCAAGCTACGAGGAGCCCAAGTTTTACAAACCAATTTTGCAAGTCCGGGTAAATTGACTACACATTACAAATTTAAGATTTCTTTTTTAATGTGTTTAGTAAGTCTAATCTATTTAATTATATAAATAATATGATATATTGTAAATCTGAAATAAAATTTTTGTATTATAAAAACTTCTAGGGGGTGGAATTAAGAAAAGTAGAAAAATTTAAAAATATTTTTAATTATGCGAAAAATATTACTTGTCTACCAAGTAAACGGTGCAAAAGTTACGACGAATTACAAATATTTTCGAAATATATTTCCCCCTAATTAAGTACCTACTACTCGTTTTGGGTATTTACATGATTTTATTTTTTTGCTTTAATAGATTCCTCAAAATTTCCCGAATATGCAAACAAATTTCCAGAAAAATCGTTTGAATGTTTATTACAAATGTATCCAAACGTATTTGAAATAGATAGGTTGGAAAACGAGCTTAATACTTTGTAACAGAGGCGAACAATTTCGTAACTTAGAAGTTCAAAAAACGATACAAATATTTTACAAGGAATTTAAAATGGTATTTTCGGAAACATACAAATTGTTTTGCCCAGTTTTAGCAATTCCTGCAACAAGTGTCTCGGTAGAAAGAAACTTTTTGTGTCTTCAGCGCAATATCATGACACAAGAGCGCTTAAACAACTTATCAGTGATGACGATAGAAAAAGAACTATTGCAGTCTTAGTGCCGATCCTCAATTTTATGAAGACATTATAAGTAAAGTTGCAAATTTAAAAGACGAACGAATAAACCTGTTTTATAAACACATTCACTATGTTTTTAAAATATTTTGTTAAAAGTGGAGGTAAACGAAAAGCTGATGGCATTGTTTTTATATGTAAATAGATAAGTTGGCTGGCTACCTTGTGAAAATTTGTTTTTATATATTTTTTTATTCATAAACCAAGTAGGAACAATTTTGTTAATTATTAGGTAAATATATAACTTTATTTTCTTTTTCTGTTATTTAATTTTATTGTAAATACGATAAAATTCTGTTATTATTATTAATAATATAATGTTTTAATTTACGGTTATAATAGGGCTATTAGCGAAGATCTTCATAATAAAAAATGACGTGGAAATTTATTCGTATTTATTATTTGGGAAGGGATTAATAAAATATCCAAATAGTTGCGTATTATTTTTTATCAATTGTTCTATCAACTCAAAATTTCCAGAAGTTTTTAGCCGTTTGATCTTGAAAATTTAAAAGTTTTTGCCTGATGCTCTTTTTTTTCTTTCTTGCCCACCTAGTAAAAAAGCCTATTCACTTATTCACAATGTCACGGGCCGTCACTGGTTTAAGAGCGACTGAACTGATTTTTCAGTTTTCTGCGAATCGGTTCAATTAGTTCAGAATGGAAATCAAGTCCTTTCAAACGAGTCTTTAGAACAACGCACAATATAGAACGCCTGAACGTCATAATACCCTTAACTCAACTCCAAGGTCGCTAAAAGAAATAGGTTGCATACAAACTTTGACCTTGAGCTGTCCAATGGCATTGCAGCATTTCTGAGGCGGGAATATATCATCGGTATTATCAAAGTTTACAGAATAAATATTTATTCTGTAAACTTTGGTATTATAATTTGATATCCATCATTTAACCCAATATTAGTTATTTGCATTATTAATAATTTTAATTTATTTTCAACATGTTGGCTGTATTTTCCATTCAGTTCCTCTTACTCATAATTAATTCCATAGTACTTTTAGCAATAAATGTGTAAAAAGATACAACTTCCAATTTGACTTATGGATTTATATTTTTAGGGGTATTTGGAACAAAAAGATTATGAAATGATATAGGTTTTGGAAATAGTATTGAATTATTAATAATTGAAATTATTGCCAAATGTTGTTAGACGAGACATTAAATTGTTACATAGACTGAAAAATTTTGGTTCTGTGATTCAATCAAATATTTTCAGAATAACTAAGAACTACTGCCTTAAATATTATATTCTTATAAAATTATATTTAATGATCCTTTTGCGTACTACCCTACACAATATACCGGAGGCATTTTTGGTAAAACGGTTCTACTTACAATAAATTTTATTTTTAAAACCATTTTTAGTAGTAAGTTACATCTAAAGCCATTTACCTGAATCAGATAACCTGATAGTTTCTTGTGCACCTCTACATAATTATTTTTTTGTATAGCAATTATGGAAAAAAAATACGAAAAACGTAAATGAGTCTGAGACTTTTTTTATTTGCTATCGACTTATTTCTACAGGAAACAAATGAAGTATTACATAGCTTATTTTGTACAACAAGTGCTCATGTTAGTTTTTAAAATTTGCTGGCTGGATCGACAATGAAATAAATATTGAAAATAAAGGGACTTTGATCATAATGAAATGTGCGCAGTGCGCATGACAAGCGCCTCCAAGCAATGTGGACTACTGCCTCTAGTCTAGACAATAGCCAGTTGAATCTTCTTGAATGGGTCGTCCGCGAACGACACAGCTCTATTGTTTTAAATAGTAAAGACCAAAGATTTAGTACATTTTTTCCGATATCGATGAAGTGCATAGAAAAAACAATTGAATTTTCTTTTCTGAGATCCACCAATTTTCTTTTTTTTTTTGATGGAACACCTTATATACGTACTATAGGTATTTGTTAATTTTTTATTACAACAATATACAGGGTGTCCCAGAATAACGTGTACAACGGAAAACCACAGATTCGTGGACTCAAAATAGTCAGATTTAGGCTTATTCACCTATATCTAAAATCGCTTCGTTTGGCTGCCAGAAGGCCTCAAATTGAATTTTTTCTGAATTTTGTAAATAACTCAAATACGTATTAATCGATTTTAATTATTTTTGCGGTGTGAACTTTTTCTTACAATCTACAAATTTTGGTGTTATAGAGAGTGTTTTTTAAAACTTAGAACTCTTACAAAATTGATGTATGGTGATAATATCCGTTTATAACTTTTTCCTCTTTTGGGAAATAATGACGACTATTTTTTATTTGATAGGTAATACCATTTGGAAGTTTTTGGGTCTCTTGTAGAATTTTGATTAAATGAGCGGTTTGGGTACAAAAAAATATTTTTTAAATGTATGCATTGTCTTGCCAGCCATATTACAATACTTAACAAAGTGCTAATAGGCTCTGATTTTGCAGCACTGTATCTGGTGGGCGTTGTAAAGGCCTTTTAGGGACACACCGTATGTGCGAAAACGCATCGTATGGCATATTACAGTACTTAACAAAGTGTTAGTAGGCTCTGATTTTATAGGTTTACTGTAATTTCAGTTTGATCTTTAAGTCAATATAAGTCTGTATAATACCAAAATATGTCGATTGAAAGCAAAAGTCCACATTTCAAAAATAATCAAAATCGAATAACACGTATTCGAGTTATTTACAAAATTCAAAAAAATTTCATGACCTTTGCGGCCATCTAGCGGCCAAACGAAACGATTTCGGATATACGTGAATTAGCCTAGGCCTGCCTATTTTGCGTCCACGAATCTGTAGTCTTCTGTTGTACACGTTATTCTGGGACACCCATATTTAGAGTGCGGATATTATTTTGGTTTCTCTACATGTAGGTAAAGTTAGGACTTTTTGCAAACCATAAAACTGCCCGTTTATAAGACTTACTAAAGTTCATTGTTTAGAACAGGTTGATATTATTATGTACACTTATCTAATTTTTTTTACAGGAAAATACAGTTTTCTTTCATTAATACTCGTCAATACATAACGGTTTTGTTAGGATGGTTTTTTTGTTTTTATTTACTGTCATACTGACATAGGTTTGGCTGCAAGTCCGATCACATGAAAGGTCTACGAAATATTGTTTCACAGAAGTTATATTCGATCAGACGCGGATCCATTTTTTTTTTAGACATCGACTATACGAACATCCATCTCTGGATGCGCCCCTGTATTCGATTACATAAAAAATACAGTCCACTAAAGCAATTAACAATACAAATACTGTAAAAATATTACTCCAATTTGATTTGCTTAGTTCTATTCAGGTGTAGTTAAACTACTGTTACATCATTGGAACTGTCACATTGTATTATTACCATTGTTTTAGCAAACTGTCGGGGCAAATACAAATAATATGTTCTAAAGAAATGGCATTTAACACTTTTACATACTATATCAATGACGTGGATAACGTAGGTCTAACTCTAGAACAGAATGATGAAACATGTTTCATACTAGATATTTTTCCGAAAATTTAAAAAAGTAAATTTAACAGCGGAAGAGCATACACAACTCACACTTGCTCCATGGCAATTTTGATTTTATTTTTCGTGGTCAATAAATAAATCAAAATATTGTGCAAACTAGGGAAGCCAACATATGACCCAATCATTTTTAATTTTCCTGTTTTTTTGGTATTATTTAGTATTTACCCATTTGAAGTAGCTTTCATGAATGTTTTCAAATTTTGATTTCACCTTCTTAAGAAGTTATGAGCTTTTCTTTTTCTTCAAAAAATTATCAAAAAAATCGTCTTTCAGTATATAAATTTTGAGACAGGTTTTAGAGTGGGATCTTTTTTTATTCTATTTATATTGTAGTTTAATTTTTTTACAGGTAATGGACGCTATTAAACCAAATTTTATTATAGATTTAAAACGCGATGAGTACTTACTAAAAATACCATATTTTAAAAACTACTTCTAGTAATATTGTCATTATTAAGCTACTAATATTGTCATTATTAAGTATACAGGGTGTCCGGTAAATAATGGATAACCTTTTAAGCGTAGATGGGGGANTTTTTTCCTTGTTGGCCTGTGTTACTTTATTGGTCACGGCCACAAGAGTATCTTTCAGTTATTTTGCGTAATATTCTTAAATTGTGTTATTATCAGATGCTTATCAGAATTGTAAACTAGCGATAGTAGTTTATGTTTAAAAAAATCTTAAACTTAAATTTTACGTTAGTCAGCGAAGATATAAACGAAAGCTCCGAAGGGTATTCATAAGGTGCAGAGCCTGCATCAGGGAAGGCGGTAGACAATTTGAACATTTACTGTAATTTTTAAATAAAATTAAATAATAACTGAAAGATAATACGTTCTTATACATGTACTATATTTGTCAATTTTTGGACTCCTCAGTTTTTGTTTTATTACAACAATAAATGTATGTATATCAATGACGTGGATAACGTAGGTCTAACTCTAGAAGAGAATGATGAAACATGTTTTATACTAGATATTTTTCCAAGAATTTAAAAAAGTAAATTTAACAACTCACACTGGCTCCATGGCAATTTTGGCTTTATTTTTCGTGGTCAGTAAATAAATCAAAATATTGTGTAAACTGGGGAAGCCAATATACGACCCGACCATTTTTAATTTTCCTGATTTTTTGGTATTATTTAGTATTTACCCATTTGAAGTAGCTTTCATGAATGTTTTCAAATTTTTATTTCAACTTCTTAAGAAGTTATGAGCATTTCTTTTTCTTCTAAAAATTATCAAAAAAATCGTCTTTCAGTATATAAATTTTGAGACATGTTTTAGAGTGGGATCTTTTTTTATTCTATTTTTATTGTAGTTTAATTTTTTACAGGTTATGTCGCTATTAAACCAAATTTTATTAAGTATAGAATTAAATCGCGATGGGTAATTACTAAAAATACCATATTTTAAAAACTACTTCTACTAATATTGTCATTATTAAGTATACAGGGTGCCCGGTAAATAATGGATAACCTTTTAACCGTAGATGGGGGACCCTAAAGTCGTTCAGAAAATCGACTTTTGTCTTAGTACAAAGTCCCTTCGTCTTTCAGTTATGTCGTTTTTTTTTTCGAAATTTCCGCCATAGGTTACTTTATTGGTCACTACGGCCACAAAATAACGTATTATCTTTCAGTTATTTTGCGTAATATTCTTGAATTGTGTTATTATCATATGCACATCAGAATTTTTAACTAGCAATAGTAGTTTTTGTTTAAAAATACCTTCAACTTAAATTTACGTTACTCAGCGAAGATATAAATGAAAGCTCTGAAGAGCATTCATAAGAAGGTGCAGAGCCTGCATCAGGGAAGGCGGCAGACAATTTGAACATTTACTGTAATTTTTAAATAAAATTAAATAGTAACTGAAAGATAATATGTTCTCTTGTGGCCGTAGTGACCTATGGCTGAGATTTCGAAAAAAAAACGAAATAATTGAAAAACGAAGAGACTTTGTACTAAGACAAAAGTCGATTTTCTGAACGACCTCAGGGTCCCCCATCCACGGTTAAAAGGATATCCATTATTTACCGGACACCCGATATATTTAAATTATTATTAATTAAACATTCCAATTTTTTTTCTTTATTCCCACTAAACACGAAACGTAAATGAAACGTTGCAAATGAGATGTTTTACTAAACATTTGAAACATTAACTAGAAACGTTTCTGTTTCATTACAGAAATGTAGCACTTGAAAACTTATTTAGTGAAACATAGCCGAAACGTTACAATTGAAGAGAGTTTGAAACATTACTCGAAACATTCCCTTTCGATCTCGGAAACATAACAGACGAACAACCCTTTGCTATTTTTGCTTATCTTATGGAACATTCGGCATTAGTTAAATTTTGCTCTCAATCCCCAATCCTTCTCAAGCGTTAGTTCATTTGCCTTTGTTATATAAAGACATAATTAGAAAAAAAAAGTGGTAGCATATTTATAACACAAGTCTAGAAAAAATGTATGTTCGTGACTTGCGTAGACTGCGCGTAACAGCCCGAGTTTATTTGTTTCCCGTGTGTCGTTTCAATTCGTATTATGTTAGGTTAGGTTTGCGGTTTGTCAGTTTGCTTGGTTTCGTTGTTATTCATCTTTACTTTGACGCTATTTTATGTGATAATTTGTAGTGTGTGCAGTTGTGGTTATTGTAAGGTGCATATAAAATAATGAATATTGATGCAAAATGTTTAAAACGATATGTGTAGAGATTTCCAATTTTGCGTCACATCTACCTAAATATAGTTATACCCACTACCTATTACAGACAAGAGGACAAGGGACAAGAACTAAGAAAATGGAACAACAACTATACGTTTCGATATAATTTGAAGAGCAACTACTTAGTCAGTGAGAACTATTTGAAATATGGATGAATCAAGTGAAATAGACGTCATTTATTTTATATTTTGTACAAATGTTTATATTTGTTTATGTGTATAGGCATGCTTAAATAAAAGAGTTTAGGTATACCTACAGATATTTACTTTGTCAAGATATCATTTTGTATCCTTATTTCTGCTGTATAATTTATTATTATTAAAAGGATATATGTAATATTGACCATGCGTAGAAGAAATTATAACTTTATATTATTTTTCAGTAATGTTATTTGTTTTTCATGTACCTACCATTTTAAGATTCATAATCATAACTAACTTTTTCTAATTATCAGTTCGTCATTGTTACCATATTCATGAAGGTCTCAACATTAGAAAATTTCCATTTCAGAAGCGTATTTGAACTATATAAAATGTGTAGCTTTTTTTTAATGCTTCTGATATTGTTTTGTGATATTTTTATTTGTACGATGAATGGCAAAATTCATAATCCATATTAGAAACTTTTTTCAGTGGCTTCTCAAAAAGAAAGAAATTCTTAGTAAAAGTTGCCGCATCCCCAAACTAGAAGAGCATATTTATTTTTTTTAATATACAATGTAACTTTTTTTAGTTCGAATTAAGTCATTCACAATACAAATAAAAATATCACAAAGGAGTATTAGAGATATTTAAAAAAATACTCACACTCTTTATACTATTTCAAAAACGCTTTTGAAATGAAAATGATCTAAAGTTGAGAGCATTATGAGAACAATATGGTAATCAAATTATTATGTTACTCAAACATTTCTGAAAATATACTGAAACTTAAAACAAAAATATCGAGGGCATAAATGGAACATAAAAAGATTGTTACTAAAACCAATTTTTTGAAACGTTTCATTGGAAACGTATTTTGGGGAGGACATCTTGGGCTTCTAGAACGTTACCAGAACGTTGCATGGGTTTTTTATGAAACGTTTCAATAAAAATGGAAACGTTTCTGAAACATGTCAGAAACTGAAAAATGTTTAGTGGGTTAAAAGGTTTGTTTTGCATAGTGCCGTAATACTTGTTATATTTTTGATACAGAGTTCTACATAGTGTTATCTGAAATATCCAGGTTAGAATTTTGAAAAAATTTTTTCTCGAAAACTAAGTTCGACCGCACACAATTTTGTGAAGATTTGGGAGGGTGCCACTATACTAAATAATTACCAAATTTTGTGAAGATTTGGGAGGCTGATGCTATAGTAAATAATTACCGAAAGTTTACTAATACAATCTTTTTCTAAACAAAAACATAAAAAGATAAGCGAGGTGGAATATTATAACCCTGTGCATAAAGTACGGACCTGAACGTATGCCGAAGTAATCGAATGCGCAAGATCAGTTCCATAACACATTTCTTGTTTCATACGGCATTTGTGTGAACGTCATCGTCGCAGCGAGATATACTCGTCCCCGTACATTGGTTTGTCTGTCAAAAACTTAACCGATTGCCGACAGTGTAACATCATTGTGTATTTTCATTTGTTTTTTTTTTAATGAACTCGACTTGTTAGATCTGTTTAAAAGTTAATATTACAAAAATTGCATCGTTTTCTCCAGAAAATGTCCTTATAAACGAAAAGTTGTTAACGTATAGTACAGTTAAAAGGAATAAAGAGGTTATAAAAGATGTACTGCACATCAAAAATTATTGTTTTAAATGTTGTTATACTAAGGACTACAGTGTTTTGTTTCAATTTTGAGGACAGGGATCCATTAGTCAAAAAGGCTCCTGAAGGTCAAGCGAATTCGTATTTTGGATTTAGTGTGGCCCAACATATAACAGAGGAAAACAGCCAAAGCATAAAAAATAATTGGTAAGTACAAATTAATATAATTCGACTTATTATTTTCTTACATTTTTTGTTCTAATCGTATACTAACTTTAAGAATGGGTGATTTTAAGCAACAAGTGTTTAATTTTAGTAAGTACTACCTATCTAATTATTTTAGGTTTGTATATAGATACCTACATAATTTTATATTTTCGTTAGTAGTTATCTACAAAGGGGAATGACAAACAAAAAAAATGCACCAAACAGTCGATATTTTTGGTTATGATTAAATAGCGAAGTCAACCCCCTTTTTCTTTAAATTGATGAAGTTTCTTAAATATAAATTAATTTTTGCACATTTTTTGCCATATTGTGTAGCCATGTGTGATCTTAATTTAAATCAATATCGGGCAATATCCTAAAGTAGGACAATCAACTTGTACCTGCAGCAGATTCAAAGCTCAGCATAACGCAGTTATCTTTATATTATAAATTGTGATCAGTGTTTTCTTTATACATACTTCACACAATGACTCTTCGTGACTTCCTCACGGTTAAACTGATGATCCACAACATTCATTAGTCATGAATAATATCCTCGATAACATCTTTGTAGATGAAATTTTTTATCTGCATAACGTTGCAAACGTTTCAAGAAACAAATTAAATTCACAATCGGAACTGTAAGGAGTTAAATAATTGGAATTGAGGTAGACGATTCAATCCCTGGTTAAAAAATAACACATGACATTTGTACACAAAATAATTAGTAGGTTTTGAATATTGGGTAGCAGTTTATATTCTAAAACCGATGATAAATCGAGGGATAGACGCCTAAAGTAGAATTATTAATGTTCTTAAAACTGGATGTATAAATTTTATAAAAATAACTTATTTTAAAAGATGCCATTCAATATTAAGAGCCTACTAAATTAATTTTTAACTGTAGATATATCAAAACTTTCAATCGTCTCGAAGACAGTAGCTCTTACCAAAAGTTTGCGAGAGGTGTTATTTATAAACAAAAGATTGTTAGGTATTTCGAAAAACTGTACAATATAATCCAAAACACACCGATTTATAAGTTTTTATTTATATACCTAAATGACATTTCCACCCCATATCTGCGTCATCAATTGTTTTGTTTTTTCGCCAATACCACTAAATTCTAATTCGAATCGACTTGTACTACATTTACATGTTTTTTTTTTGGTGTCAAATTATTTATTAATAAATTTTAAAATTTCTTTTAAATTTTGCAGGACCTTCGTAAATAGACCCATTCCATACTTATTACCGTAGTATGCTTTGCAACATATAATAAGAGACCACCCTGTAGAATAATGTCACAAAACTAAAGTTATCTACTCCTCCAATGTGAAAATATATATATTGAAATATTTAATTTAATTATTTAGCAATAATTGCTTCTAGTTCTTTGATAACTTAAAAAATTTGTACAAAATCCGAAGCAAAATCTTAAATTACTTGCACTTTTTATTTTTATTTTTTTTTGCTTAAAACTGTGTGCCGAATTAGTTGTGTAGACATTTTTTGCAAATAATTTTTCACACTCTTGAACATCTTGTGAGGAAAACAAACTTTTATAATTTTATACTAAACCGAGTACTAAACCAATGCAAAAAATTAAAGAGTCAAAAGAGTTTCCGATATTTTTCTGTGATTTTTGACAGACTAAATTAGAAAGAAAAAAGAAACAAAAGGATCCTTTTCCATTAAAAGTCCCGATATTTCAATGAAAAAATGGTCGTATCGAAATTAAAAAAAAAAAGGAAATTGAAGCTGAATAAACAAGCTCTCTGGTCCATGCAATGGTTTAGCTGAAAAAAATGTTTTTAAGTTCGTGGACTTGCAAAATTTTTTGGCCGCGCTCGACCGAAAGATCTAAAAACTAGAATCTTAGAGCTTCAAAATCCTTTTTTTAATTCCCGATACGACTATTTTTCACCTAAATACAGTCTGTCAAAAATCACGGAAAAATTTCGGAAATTCTTTTGACTCTTTAATTGTTTGCATTAGTTTATATTTTTAAACTTTATGGCATAACAGTTTCTATTCTAAACCCAGGATAAACCGAGGGATAGATATTTCCCTCAGCTTGACCCAAACACAATTTGCATATTAGCTAAATCGTCGAAAGTAGAATTATTAATAATTGGATGTAGAAACAGTATAAAAATAACTTATTTTAAATAACGCCATTTATTTGTGACAAAATATTGTTATTTCGAAACTTTCGAACTTACAATGTAATCCAAAACACAGCGATTTAAAATGTTTTATTTATATAAATGACACTTCAACCCTCGCTTCCACCTCATATCTGTGCCATATTTATTTTTTTTTTCGTCAATACCACTAAATGATACCTATTCCGAAATCCTATACTTGCAGTTCCAAGTTTATGTTTCAAACCATTTCGAATTTATTAATAAATTTTTACAGGGCTGTACCTTCGTAAATAGGTCCATTTTGCCATATGTTTTACCGTAGTAAGTAAGCTTTGCGATATACAATAAGGGAATAACTTAAAAAATTTGAAAAAATATCGTACAAAATCCGAAGCAAAATCTTAAATCTTTAATTTTTTTTTACTTTGCTTAAAATTTTGTATGCGTGTCTGTCGAGACACTTTATGCAAATAATTTTCCAAACTCGTTTCAATATCTAGTAAGGAAAACAACTTTTTCTAATTTTATATTTTATTAGAATAAATTTCTAGATAAAATTTTAGTTTGTTAAATATGTAAAATTACTTAATTACCAAATGTTTTTTATATGATTTCCAAAGTAATCCTTTTGACGTAGATACTGTGTAATTATGAAAGTCGCGTGAGTTGCTGGAGCTAAAATTATTTGTCAACATTGACTAATAAACACCCCATCCTCATTTCCAGTTTTCTCCTACGATACTACCGATAGGGAAGGACTTATTAGTATTACGTGCAGAATATTTTAGTTCACTAAAATCGATAATGTCTGCCTCTAAATTTAGAAAACAAAGAAAAGGTATCCTTCAACTCTATTCAGAGGAGTTTATGAGCGTGTTAACTAATTTTTATGAACCCTAAATGTAGTATTAAGAAGAAAGCTCGGAAGAAGGGTAAATTGTCTCGGCGAGCATATTGTATACATAAAAATTTGGTTTGATTTAAACACACCTGCAGTTCAGGTGTGGTTCAGTAATGTTTAATTCATTTAAATCAAGTCGCATTATCGCCTACGAGCTCATCTCGATCTTTTGTTCTGAGATGAATAATGGGTAGATGAGACACTCTCGGTTACTTATGTACCAACTTTAGCTGTAACGGTCGTTGTACCTTGCCTAATACAAAATAACAGAACATAACCACAGAAAAATAAAAGACAAATAATGTTTAATGGATTCTTATAAAATTGTCACCAATTGGCAACACATTAGAACAATAGTAGGTACCTAAAAATATGTCTTAAAATTACATATTTCTATGTATTTTATACTATGTATATAAGTTTGAATTTCAATATTGTTTCTTTGATTTTAAATATTACAAATATACAGGGTGTTTCGCATAAGAACTGACACAGAACAGGGGCTTGTACCTTTATACTAAGCTCGACTCCTGAGAAGTTATAGGTCTTGAAATTGGAGTTTCAAATTTCGAAAAAAATCAATATCTCAGTTATACTTGAACTTAGAAAAACTGAATTGTATCGGATCATTCTCTGATTTTCGGAAAACCGAAGAAAAATGATGGAAAACGTAATTTCTCAAATGTAGCAAGGATTAATTCAACTTTTTTTCCACCAATCAGCACCAACTTTACTCAACTGAATATTGTCATATGAGTGCGGCAGCATATTATAGGAAATTTATTCCAGTTTTCGAAACTGGCCTTCAATTCTCTGTACGACCATTTGTCGCCGAGATTTCGATGATTGAAGACAAAAGGATCCTTTTCCATTAAAACTCCGATATTTCGATGAAAAATGGTCGTACCGAAATTTAAAAAAAGGAAATTGAAGCTCAATAAACAAGCTATCTGGCACATGCAGTGGCTTAGCTGAAAAAATTTTTTCCAAGTCCATGGACTCTAGATTTAAAAACTAGAATCTTAGAGCTTCAAAATGCTTTTTTTAATTCCTGATACGACCATTTTTCACCTAAATACAATCTGTCAAAAATCACGGAAAAATTTCGGAAATTCTTTTGATCCTTTAATTGTTTGCATTAGTGCATTTATTTTTTTTCTTTGCATAGAACGAATAAGGGAAGATAAAGCAGAACTGGCAGAGCAGAATAAAACGATTGTTATCTATTCTGTTGCCATGCGTTCTTCCTAGGAACCTTAACTCCCACTGAGATTTTAAAACGAGGCTCAATTTGATTTGATTTTTTAATTTTTTTTTTGTTTAAAATTTACAATTGAAAATAGACACGACGATACAGCATTAAAATCTGCCAAATTAATTGTCTCAAATTCGAAGAAAATCTTTAAAAAGTTATGAACATTTATTAAAAAAAACAGCCTTAGGAGCAACAGATTTTTTTTCAAGTGTGGAATATGCCAAGGAATGCGCTATTCCAGAAAATTGAGATGGGTAATACCGTCATTGTTCGTGGTATGCCTTCCAAAGGTTTTTTGTTACGAGCATTATTCAGCTAAAAGTGATACGGATCTACCTGAGATGAGTCTTACATAAAGGTAGAATCTTGAAAGCGTCAATGCAGGTTTTCTAAAAGTAGGCATTGGAAAACGTAACGAATGTGTTTAGGTAATTCAAGTGTAGTTCATCGTACAAAATGTTGACAAAAATATTGTTTTTTTTTCTCTGCAACAGTTGCTAAAGTGTGCTTTGTTTAACTCTGATATTAGATTACTTACCTCGAGACTTACCTAGTAGATATAAAACTTTACTTCTTTTATAAAAATAATAACAGATTGTTAAAACTATTCCTTTAAAATCCTTTAAAAATCTAATAACATTGGGAGCATAATCTGCCAATTTCTTTACCAATATAAAAGATAAAATAAGTCTATCACACAGAATCGAAAAATTGTTAATTAAAATAAATATATACAGAATTTTTTTGTTGTAAATACAATTTGAAAGCAATGTAATTATAAAAAATTTGGAAAAAATTTTTAACTTAGAAATTTACCTCGTACTATTGCTTCAAAAATTCAGTTTTATTTCGCCAATGATTATTATTTGAAGTTTGAATAATTACCTACATTCTATTTGCAACAAAATATTTCCATTTTTTTTTTACTGATAAAACTGTTTTAATTGTTTTCGATTTGCCAAAATCTGTGGTAAACGTATTTTAGACAAAAAAATAGGTATAGGACGAAAAAGGTATTTTTTCTTTGAAATACAACTAGAAATCAAACGGGATGATAACATTTCAAAAATACTCAGTGCATGCATCTAAGTTATGGGGTTATTCAGTGAGCATTTATCTTTATTTACTCAGTTTAATTACCATACCCAAGTTTTATTAATTTATGTCAAAATACATTCGAGATATTTGTGTACTTAAACATGTTTTTAAAAGTCTGTAACATCTTGTATTTCGAAATTTAACTCGTTTTACTCCAGTCGAATTAGATCATAAAACCTGAAAATTTGAAAAAATTATTAATATACATTTTATTGCACTTTATTATGGGAATAATAATATCAAAAAATTAACTCGAAAGAAGTGACGCTAAACTTGGTAAATTCCAAATAAGTTGCAAAATTACGTGTTTTTTCACTTTTTTTTACTAGATGACCTATCGGAAAATTTGTCATTTTATGTTGTAGGCAATTAAATTACTTACAATTTAAAGTACCTAAAGTCATATTTCACCAATTTGTTAACTGTAAAATAAAGGTTGAACGAGGAAAAATCAGTTTTTTTGAAAATTGCGCATTATTATTGCAATCAATCCAAAGATCAACATATATGCCAAAGGCCGATTTGATTGACCATGACATTGTTGCTTCAGGTATTTGTTAATTAATTTCGTTTGGTTTTTTGGAACTAACCGAATTTGAAACGTCCAAGTCAAAAATATCGCGCGCGGTCGAGCGACGTTTAGTCCAAGCATTATAGAGAAATGCTTACAGAAATTATTACCTGGACAAAACAAAATATGACCGTATAGAAAATTAAATTTTAAATTGAGTTTCTTGTTCTTTAAACTCGATCCAAAATGGCGAACATGGTTAAAAAAATCGCAAAGTTGCAAAAAAATGGTTTTCCTAAAATAACTAAAAAAATATAGCACCTATCGAAAAATTTTAAATGAGAAAGTTGTAAGTTTTAAAAAGATCTATCGACTGATTTTTTGTAAGTATTGATTGCTTTGTTATTTTTCGAGACATATCGAAAAAACCGTTAAAAATCTTCTCTTTTCTCTTCTTCGTTTACATTTACGTTCCCATATTTGCTATTTACTGCAACCATAGCCCGCAGCAAGCCAAAAAAGTACATTTTTGAAAAATTTAAAAATATTAATTATTTTTCGAGATATATCGATTTTTTGAAAAAAAGACGCTCTCGAAAATTGGCTAGATCTTCTCAGCGGATAGCCCTACAATAACGATTTCGGTTTCTTTTCTTCGTAAACAGTTATATTATCATGCTGTTAAAAAATGTTGACTATTCTATTAATTTTAAGGGTCAAAAAATTACTGAAAAAGTTGCACTTCTTTTGGGTACGTTTTTTTCAAATAACTATTTTTATTTTTATTTAATGAAAATGACTTTTAAAGATAGAAACTGCTCACATTTTTTCACGAATTTAAAAAAAAAAGTTTTTCTTACCACCTTCTGGGGCCGAGATAATTTTTTTATTTAAAAAAAATTTTGACGACGCAATTAACATTTTACAGCGATGCGCTTGATGAAGGTTAATATTGAATACTTATATTTTCAAAAAAAAATAGTAGGCTATGTTTACTTGATTTTTAGTATTAATAATTTAGTAATAAACTGAAGCGTGCAAGCGCTGAGTGCGTCAGCTGGACCGGACCGGTAGAAGTAGGGGGCAGCGGCGCGCGCTCGCTCTGAAAACTGATGACGTGCAGTCTAAATGGCTCGCGCTTGCAAAATCTTTAATATCTCGGCTTCTGGACTACGTACAAAAATTCTTTTATACTTAATGGGGGGCAGCTAAACACGAATATTATAGTCATTTTCGTCTTAGAAGCAAAATAGTCCCGTAAATGTTTAGTTTTATTTAATTTACATTTTTTTGCATTTATCGTCATTTTAATAATTAATAATATTACAGTATTTTTCGTGTAATACCTTAATTTTTTTGCTTCATTAATCATTCATTCATTCATTCATTCATTCATTAATAATAAAAAAAATGTAAGTTACTCGCTGTAAAATGTTAATTGCGTCCTCAAAATTTTTTTTTAAATAAAAAAATTATCTCGGCTCCAGAAGGTCGTAGAAAAACATTTTTTTTTTAAATTCGTGAGAAAATGTCAGCAGTTTCTTTCTTTAAGTCATTTTCATAAAATAAAAATTGAAATAGTTATTTGAAAAAAACATACCCAAAAAAAGTGCAACTTTTTNCTTAATAATTTAGTAATAAACTGAAGCGTGCAAGCGCTGAGTGCGTCAGCTGGACCGGTAGAAGTAGGGGGCAGCGGCGCGCGCTCGCTCTGAAAACTGATGACGTGCAGTCTAAATGGCTCGCGCTTGCAAAATCTTTAATATCTCGGCTTCTGGACTACGTACAAAAATTCTTTTATACTTAATGGGGGGCAGCTAAACACGAATATTATAGTCATTTTCGTCTTAGAAGCAAAATAGTCCCGTAAATGTTTAGTTTTATTTAATTTACATTTTTTTGCATTTATCGTCATTTTAATAATTAATAATATCACAGTATTTTTCGTTTTTTTGCTTCATTAATCATTCATTCATTCATTCATTAATAATTCATTAATAATAAAAAAAATGTAAGTTACTCGCTGTAAAATGTTAATTGCTTCCTCAAAATTTTTTTTAAATAAAAAAATTATCTCGGCTCCAGAAGGTCGTAGGAAAACATTTTTTTTTAAATTCGTGAAAAATGTCAGCAGTTTCTTTCTTTAAGTCTTTTTCATAAAATAAAAATTGAAATAGTTATTTGAAAAAAA
>NW_019417981.1:0-8641 GCF_000390285.2 Anoplophora glabripennis
TTTCTTGGAAAAAAATTAGAAAGAATCGGGAGTGTTTTTTGAATATTTTTTCGTGCGGATATATGGGTAGGGGATTTGGAAATAAACGTTGGGGATGCGGGTATTTGGAAGTTTGAGTCGTAGGGTGGGATATTTTCAGTTTATTAAGAAATCGGAAAGAAAATCGTGAGGGACAATTTGGGATTTGTTTGGGAAAAACGGCAAATAGGGAGTTGCGGTGGTAGTATTTCGTTGCAGCCGGGGAAATAAATAGAGGGTGGTTTTGGAATAAAATTAAAACTCGTGACAGTTTGTTGGAATTCTTAAGGGTTAGTATTCAGTAGCAATGAAAATTGCAGATTGATTAATGTTCTTGTCGGAGAATTTCCAGTAATCCGTCGTGGGGGTGTATAACAAAAATAATAGTCGTTTCTTTTTGTTCGTTGGTGTCGCGGATGCCATTCAATGGCGTAACGGTCGTAGTTTTGCGGGTTTTTGCGTAGTAGCGGTGAAGTGGGATTAAAAATTAAGTTCAATTTGGATTTGAGGTCGGCAGCCGCGGAAGGTCGGATGAGTGTATACGTGCTAGTTGCGAATTTTTGAAATCATCATTTCGAATCTGAAAATTAAGTAATAAGTCGTATATAGGTGGCTTTTTATGGGGCAGATTAGGCGATCTTTTGGGGTTCGCGGGAGGGCGATAGCACAAGGGCGAGTATTATTATGTGTTCGAGTTGAAAAGTAATAAAATTAATTTGGCGGCTGGAATTTGTTACGGGTAGACGTCGTGGCAGATGTAGCGGTTTATATTAATTTGGCAGTAGCGTTTGATCTCAGGATGGTCGTCGAGTATGTAGGTTTTTATAGACGTGACGGTTGTAGGTTAATCGTCGTTCATAGAAGGGGATGTGGCTTACAGTGGTCGGGGGCTGCGGATGTTATCGTGTTGGCGGTTGAAATATACAATTTACAGGCGTGGCGATGCAGGGAATTCGTTGGGGCGGTATAGGTTTATAAAAAGAGGATTAATAGTTTTCTTTCTTAGTGGTGCATAGACATATGTTGCGGGGGTGGGTAATATAAAATTTGTGACGTTTTTGCGGCTCGTCGTTGGAGGGTAAGGCGGATGTTTAATTATGGCGTGACGATGGCGTTTAAATTTAAAATCGACCGGGGAGTCGGGTGGAATGGCGAATTTATAAATGTTGGTGATTAATTGAAAATTCGTGGTGTTGGGGGAACGAAAGGAAAGGTTGTCGAGAACACTTGAAGTGAATTTGTTTGCGAAAGGGGCGTAGGGGTCGGTTGACGTATGAAAACGGCGGTATTGAAGGCGATCGTTATAGTATAGGATTATGGGCGTGTCGCGAAATAGATTTTGGAATTTGTTGGTAAAGAGGAAAAGATAGTTTTGTTTCGTAGTGGAATCGTGTTCTGATGCGGTGGGGTTCTGTTTAGAAGTCGCGTTGTCTTTTTAACGTTAGGAATTTAAATTGCGAGCGATCGGTACGGAGGACGATAGCAGGCCGATGACGATTCTTTCAGTGAATTGAGAAACGTGATTCAGAGAAGGAATCAGAACGTGAACGCGAATGTGACAACCGCTATTAGAAAAGCGAATTGGTAGCAGTCTGTTCGTCATAGGAAAGTATTTGTGGCGGGATTTGGTTATTTTTTATGGTGAGGAATTTGATGCGGGGGTCCACCATAAAAATCTCTGTTGGCAAGGGTTAGGTAGGTCGATGGCTTCGTGGATTATTTCCTGTGGTGGAAGGTCTGCTACTGACGCGCTTTTTAAGTCGCGGTTGTGGCGTTGGCGATTTGAAGTTTGCGGGCGAAGTTGTCGTTGGTTTTCGTTGTCCGTAGGGGTCGTTGGTAATTTATAAGAATCGTGAGATAGAAAAGGAGCGGGTATCCCGAACGAAATTTAACGGTCTCCGATTTGGATTTCATTACAGAATGACGAAATGAAAATGTATATTTCAAATAACTGGCAAATTCGAAGAACAATGAACGATGTTTTTGTTAATTGTACTCGTTCGTGACAGGTCGATATTCCTATCTCATAACTATTATTTTCGATATCGTTAAATGTTGAATGGATAAAACGGTTATCGTAAAGAATCAGTTCCAAATCGACGATTATATGTTTCGTTTTACGAATCGCGGGAATTTTAACGAAATCGCAAACATATTTATAAAATTGTCATTTATTTCGATTTCGTGATGGATTGAAATCAAACATGAACAATTGGAGTGTTTATTGGTTGTTTTAAAGTGGTGCGTTGAAATTTTGGGTACGGGGGTGGGTAATGTAAAAAATTTGGCGTGTCTGCGGCTCGTCGTTGGAGGGGAATGCGGACGTTTGATTATGGCGTGATAATGGTGTTTGAAAAATGGATTTATTGAAGTTGTCGTTGTCGGCGTTTTACAATTTTTTTCGTAGAATATTACATTTGAATTGATCGGGTTGTCGGGTGGAGGGGTCAATTTATAAAAATGTTTGTTGTTTAGTAAAAATTTGGGCGGTTTGGGGAATGAAACGAAAGATTGTGGAGAATGTTGGTAACTAATTGTTTGTGGAAAGTTCGTTATTTATTGGGGGTGAAGCGGTCGATTGACGTACAGAAATAGGGGTATGCGAAATGGTAATCGGCGTGTTGCGAACGGGTACGATTTTCGAAAATACCGTAGTTATTGGGATTTGCAGATTATTAGTAAAAGAAAGGATGTTGGGTTTGTGGTATTGTCGTGGAATGAGCGTATGAGGCAGTGGGGGTTGGTTTTAGAAGTCCCCGCTTGGTTTTTAACGTTAGGATTTTTATAAGTGGGGAGTGATGGGAAGGCATGACGAGAGTTAACGACGATTTTATCAGGAATTAGAACGCGAATTTAGTAATGGCGATTAGAGTAAGTTGCGGGGGATTATAATAAAGTAGTTCGATGGCGTTGTGGATGGTTTTTTGTGGCAGATGGTGTCTTTTGCGTTTTTGTAGTCGCGGTTGTCGCGTTCGAGTTTTAAATCGTCGTTCTAGTTGCGTTTTTAAGTTCGCTGGCGAAGGTGTCGTTGAGTCTTGTTGTTCGAATCGGTCGTTTAGAATTTTTGATTGTCGAGGAATCAGGGTTCGATGCACTTGGGTGTTGTTTAGAATTGCCTTTCTCTTTTCTACGTCAGAATATTTATAAACTTTGAGTTATGGGTATACGGACAATGACAGCGAAGGACGATTTTTTTAGCGAACATAGAAATGTGATTCAGAGACGAATTAGAATGTGAACGCGACAACTGTGATTAGAAAAGGTCATGGGAAGTGGACCGTTCGTCATAAGAAAGCATCCGCGACGCGATCGGGCTATATAATCAGCAGCACCATAGGTTTATGTTGTTAAACACTACAGGTAGTTGGATCGCGTCGTGGATGTTATTTTGTGGCGGAGGGTGTGTTACGGATGCGCTATTTTAGTTGCGGTTGTCGTGTTTGCGTTTTGATATCTTTTTTGGGTCGGGTTTCTAAGTTTGTTGGCGAAGTCGTCGTCTGTACCGGTCGTTTGCAATTTATAAGAATGGGGAGGTAGAAAACGGGGTGGCGTTTTTAAAAAAAAATTCAATGGCGTCGGAGTTCGATGTGATAATAGTATCAGGAAATGAAATTGTTTCTTTTTCTTAATCTGCAAATTTAAAAAATTAATAACGAAATTTTTGTAAATCGTATTCGTTCGCGAAGCGTTGATAATTTTATTGCCTAACGATCATCTTTGAAATGACAATTTTCATAGGTTTATTGGTCGCTTAATTGGGAATGGATAACATATCTTTGGTAAAGAATCAGTTGTAAACGTTCTGTTTACTTTATCTTCGAATTGGACAATTTTTCGTTTCGTTCCACGAACCATGGGAATTTGCATAAATTAAAAATGTATTTATAAATTTGTTGTTTCAGGCGATTCCGCGATGGATTAGAATTTGAAGTTAACAATGATTTTTTTTCGTTTTTTTTTGTTAGTCGTGCGTAGAGACATTTGGTGCGGGGGGTGGGTAATATGAAATTTCTGGCGTTTTTGTGGCTCGTCGTTGGAGGGGGACGGGGATGTATAATCGGGGTGTGAGGATGGCGTTTGAAATGGCTGTGTTTTGAAGTTGTCGTTTTGTTTTTTTTTGTAGTTTCCGTTTAAAGGTCTCTGTGGTCGGTCGACGAGGACATTTGCATGCATTTAGACACGAGAACATTTAATCGGCAACGATGAGGAAGATACGAAATGTTGATAATGGGACGATCCGCAAAAATACCAGAAGGTTTGGATTATTTATTTCGGTATCAAATGTCTCTGTGTACGATTAAGAAAAAGATGATAAAAATTGAAAATATCGAAATTTAATTGGTAGGTGTTTTATTAAAAATTTGCGTGGTTGGGGGAACAAAGTGAAAAGTCGTCCAGAACGTTTTCAAATAATATTTTGCGGAAGGGCGTGTTATGTATTGGGGGTTAAGCAATGGATGGACGTATGGAAAAGATTGTTAAACGATATAATTATCGGCGATTCGCGAACGGGAGGGATTAATGAAAATACCGTAAGTAGTGTTTTGAATTTGCAGATTCTTAGGATCAGAGAGTTTCGTCTCGTGGTATCGTTGTGGAATCGGTGTTCGACGAAATGAGGATTTTTAATAAATTTTGAGCGATCGATACGGGGGAGGAGAGGCGGGGATGATTTTTATAGTGAATGTAGAAAGGTGGTTTTGAGGATGAATCAGAAGGCACGTGATAATCGCGATAAGAAGAACGTATCGGTAGTAGAGGGTTTGCCATAGGAAAGCGTTCGCGACGCCATCGTGTCACTTTTTATGGCGAGGAATTTGTTGCGGGGGTTTGATAGGTAGTTCGATGGCGTCGTGGATGTTTTATGTGTTGGTGGCGGTTTCTTATTGATGCGATTTTCTAGTTGTGGCTGTTGTGTTGACGTTCGAATTCGTTTTGTGGGTCGTGGTTTTCAGTTTGCTGGCGAAGTCGTTATTGGTACCGGTCGTTGGCAATTTATAAGAATCGTGATGTAGAAAAGGGGGCGGGGTATTTGAACAAAATGTAACGCTGTCGGACCTCGATTTTATGTCAATACTATGAAATGAAAGTGTTAGTTTCTAGTAATTTGCAAATTGTAAAAATTATTAACGGTGTTTTTATAAAATGGATTCGTTTTTAACAGGTTGATATCTGAATATCAATTGAACGTTCAATCTCGAATGGATAACATGTTGTATGAATATAATTTGTTGTAAACGTTCTTTTAATAAAATTTTTGAAATCGATGATTTTTGGTTTTGTTTTGGGAACCCTACGAATTTTTATTAAATCACAAGAATTTTCATAAATTCGTTAATTTATTCGATTGGGCGATCGATTAAAATTTTTGTTATTTATGAAAATTTTGTTTTATGTTTGGTGTCGTGCGTAGATATTTGGTGCGGGGGTGGTTAATAAAAAATTTTGGCGTGATTGTGGCTGGTCGTTGGAGGGGTATGTATAATGAAGGTTTGATGATGGTGTTTGAAAAGGTTGTAAAATTGCTGTTGTCGGCGTTTGGTAATTTCTTCGTAGTTGTCGTTTATAGGTTCTCGTTGTTGGTCTATGTGAGTTGGGGATGGATTAAAATTTGAGACGCGATCGATTACGAGAATTTTGAAATTATAATTACTAGGAGAACACGAAATGTCGGCATTGGAGACGAGTCGTAAAAATGCTACAAGTTTTGTATAAACCTTTCTGGGCACTAAATGTCTCTGCGTACAAGTAAGAAAAAAACGAAAAAAAAACAGTTGAAAATGTCGAATTTTAATTGATCGCGGAGTCTGGTTGAGTGGCGAAATAGTAAAAATGTTTGTAATTTGTTAAAAATTGGGCCGGTTCGGGGAACGAAGCGAAAAGTTGCGAATTTCGAAGGTAGGGTAGATAGAATGTTTCCAATAAATTGTTTGCGATATCGAAGGTGGGAGTAGTGAAGGGGAAATTATTAGGAGAAGACCGTTTCGTTTCGTGAGATTGACGTGAAATTGGAGTTGGATGCAGTTGGGGTTTGTTGAGAAGTGTGGTCCGCTTTTCTACGTTAGGATTCTTATAAGTTCTGAGCGATGGGTATGGATGAGGAGAGTTAATGACGATTTTTTTAACGAATTTAGAAATGCGATTCACGGGATGAATTAGAACGCGAATTTGATAATTGCGATAAGAAAAGCGAATCGGTAGCAGATCGTCCGTCACAGTAAAACGTTCGTTAGTCGCAGTTGTCGTGTTGGCGTTTCGATTCGTCTTCTGGGTCGTGTTTCTAAGTTTGTTTGGCGAAGTTGTGGTTGGCTTTCGTCGTCCGTATGGGTCAGTCGCAATTTAGAAGAGTTGTGATGGAGAAAAGGGGTGGTTTTTGTCAATAAATTCGAATGGCGCACAGTTGGAGGAAAGGTTATTGTTACATGTAAATTATTGTACATCTGACATAGTTTCACGGTTTGGGTTGAATGTTATTTCAAAATGTTTGTTTGGAATTTTGTTACGGATAATTATTTTGGGATTTTTGAAAATTGATTTGAAAAATCGATATTTATGGGAAAAAAGAGAATTTTGGCGGAAATGTGGTCGTCTATGGCGCAAGTTCATGCTTTTTGGAAAATTGATAAGTTGAAAATTGCAGGTTTTAGAAAAATAATAAAATTTAGAGCAAGAAAGTAGGGAGAAAATTTTTCTGTAATTGCATATATGGTTATAATGTTAAAAAAATTTGTGTGGAAAACGTATTTTTTAATTAGAGATTTCGGACCTTGGGGAAAAATTAGATGAATCAGAAGTTGTTAAGGATTAGTCGAGGAATACGCAAAAAAATATTCTATAGTAGTTGGTCAAAATTTGGGATATTTAAAAGAATATGAAATCTAAAACTTTTTAAATACATCCAAAAATTCTGGAAAATAATTTGGAGTATTCTTCGAGTGATTTTAAATAAATTTTGTATTATTTAATTTTTCCGCAGGTCGTGAAATATCTAATTTAAAATTTTTTGTTTTATGGAAATATTTGGAAAATTATGATAGGTTTTGCGAATATTGAAAATGTATTTTCGGACTTTTACGCACATAGTGTAGTAGTATTTTAAGGAAACGAAGATTTTTATTTGAAAAAAATTTGAAAAACATGAATTTGTGCTGTGGAGGTTAAAATTTATGTCGAAATAAAATAATTTTTTATAAAAATCGAATTTTGGAGTGAATTTTTAAGAAAATAAAGACGGGAATAAAAAATTGCAAAAGAAGGATCGATAGGGACATTGAAGACGAACATTTTGAAAAGAAATTATTGGAAATAGTGGAACTATGCGGGGTGAAGAGTAATGTTAGTGCAACAGTGGTAGTTCGTTGAACTGTGTGGCGTTGGATTCCGAGTTTGGGACAATAGGAAGGAAATCGTTTCCGATGGAATTGAATTGAAAACGAAAAATGCGTTATTAGGGGATATTTTTGAAACGCGAAACCGTTGGTCGTCTTTTTCTTGCTTGGGCCTAGTCGCTTCCTCGAGGGCGGCTTACTGTCGCGCCCCGTCGTTGGAACGCCGGCTCTGTCTTGTTTCTTCTAGGGCTTAGGGTTGACGCCGGCGTCAGACCCAGTGCAAAGCCTCGCGGTGTGTTGCTCCTGTTCTTGCTTCTGTGGCGTCGAGAGACCGTAAATCCTTGCAGGCGCTCGGCAACGGTCAATCAACTCCACCGGTGATTTTTCCCTCGTTGAGGCACGCGATTGCCACGGCGGTAAAGTTTAGAGTCCGCAATAAAAATTGCAGACTTGAATTCTTTTTATTAGATTCGTAATTCGTAAATTACGAATCTGGAACCTAGACTTGTCGTCGAATTCTTTTAAAAACCATTACATTACCATTAACTTTTATTTTAGGAGAGTAGTTATCTCTCCGTGAACTGGCAAAAGTACGTTAGTACGAGACTAACTATTTTGTTCGTCGCCGAATTCAAAGTTTTTCGAATATATTTTATGAGTTTATAATCGGCAATAGAAATTACAGACTGTCGGAGTTCGAAATTATTTGTTTATAGTCCGTAATGAAAATTACAGACTTGAATTCTTTTTTGTGAAGCACGGCCGTTCGATCGTAACGGGTTAAACGTTTGTTGTGGACTGACTGGCTTAGTGGAAGTTGTTTCGTTATTTGTTATGATGTTTGGTAGTGTTGGTGGTGGTAGTAGGGTTGGGATGCGGTGTGGGCAGTTGGAGAGGGGAGCTGGAGAGGGGAGCTGGGGAGGGGAGGCATCGTTCGTTATTGCGCCGGAGTGAGGTGATGCGCCGTTGGGTTGATGTTATACAGGGCGATATATTTTGGGAGGGAGGAAGGAAGTTGGGGTTTGTATTTTGATGGATTTTTAAATTTTACGTTGAAATTTGTAATTTTTTTGCATTTATACAACGTTATCTGCAGATTATTTTGTAGGTATGGCGTGTGTTAATTGAAATTAATGTCTTGGAGAAATTTATATATTTAAATAGCAAATAATATTTATGTCGATTTATTGGATGTGTGTGGATGTACAGGGTGTTTCGAAATTAGTAGGACACAGAGCAGGAGTATATTCCTTACGTGAAAGTAATGTGATAGAGCTTGGTCTATTCGTGGTTAA
>NW_019417981.1:9985-19716 GCF_000390285.2 Anoplophora glabripennis
TATAGATCGGGGTCGATAATTTTGTAGGCAAAGAAAAATTATAGTAGAATGAAATGTCTTGGAAAATATAAAATATCGGAAATGAAAGGAAAATTAATGTATGGGGGATGTGAGGTTGGGAAGGGGGTGAGTTATAAAGGGTAAAAAACAGTTTATCTATATTTTCGGAAAAATTACGAGTTTAATGGGAAAAAGTTAAATGGTAAAGTTGTAGACAATGAAAACATTTATAATTTTTGTAGTAACATATTTTTTATATAAATTCAAAATATATGTGAAAAATTGAAATAACTAAATTTTTGGCTTTTTAAATTAATCTTTAATAAAAAATTACATTGTTAACGAAATTTCGTGAAAATTTATCAATTTATGTTCCAAATATGGTCTAAATATTTTCATTACAAATATTCTTTTATTTTATTTGTATTTAAAGACTATCTTAATTTTCAATCGAAAATTGTCAAGTGAAAATTTTTTTTTTTTTAAATGTAGTGGGAAGGATCGTGAAAAATATTCGTTATTCGTTAAGTTTCATCGTCGACTCGTGGTTTTTATTTTCATAATCTGTTGGTAATTTGAAGTTTTAAATTCTAGCGATTTATTTTTTGAAAAAGACTATTTTGGAATTGTTTAATGGTGTCAACGTTAATGTTGAAGAAGAAATAATAGAATAATTGAAGTTTAGTTGTAGAAAAAAATGTGGAAAAGGCGTCTGTTAATAAAAAAAAATTGAATATTATGAACTTTGATAAATTTGGAGTTAGGGATTTGAAGAAAAAGTATCGGAAAAATTAAGTGATAAGGGGTGTTGTCGAAGTATTACAAAAAAGGAAAATTATGACTAGACGATGAAGGTTGGGTAGTGGCGAGAATTTTTTATAATATTGTTCATTGTGTGGGTGGGTTTTTTCTTGTTGAAATCATTACCATTTGATGATGTTAAAAAAATATAGTGTATAACAGAAAATATATTTACTGTATTTTGTAGGTAAGGAAAATAAATTAATTTTAATAAAAGTTGGTTATTCAAAATTAAGGGTGTATATAATAAATGTAAAGTGTTATAGAGCAGTGTAAATAAAAATTTTTGATATTATGAAATTAAATAAATATTGTAAAGTTGGCTAGTATTAGGAAAGATGTTATGGAATGTCTGGTCTTGTGGAATGTACACGTGCGTTCGGACGTAGGTGTGCATGCATAAATACGGAACAAAATTGGTTTTGTAGGGCTGGATAATTTGTCGGAATGTGGTACGTGTTGGAACGGTGATGGTACCGATCGGTACCAGTATGTATTTTAAAGCAGGGTACAAAATATGTTAACGAAGTTGTTTTAGGTATATGTGTTGTATGGTACAAATAATGGTAAATGTGTATCTGATAGTGAATAATAATTTTTTATATAAATGTTTTAAATAGGAGGGATGTGTTGTTTTTAGACGAGTATTGGGACAATTGTGGCGGAAATGATTGGGTAATGAGAAAAAGGTTGAAGCGAGTATGGGTTTAAGGGACATAGAAAATGAAAGAAAAAAATTTGTTTTGGGGATTATGGAAATGGTTTTGAAGTGGCGGACAATGCAGTGCGAGTTTTGTTTAGGTATTTAGTGGGGTGTGGAATGATAGATAAAGGGTTTAAGTTAGTTTGGTCGAAAAATATGAAGAGCATGCGTGAAAAGTTGTGATTTGTGATTGGATAATTTTAAAAAATGTTCAGATATAGTGGGTGTAATGTAAAGGTTGGGAATAAATTGAAGTGGAAATTTTGGTTAAAAAAATTAATTTATGTAATTGCAATTTTTGTTGTGCGGGTTCTCTTTTCCAAGCTACAGTGCGTAAGAATTAAGTATTTCTTTAATAACTTTTAAACATTGCAAGATAATGGAAGGAAATTTTATTTTGAGTTTAATTTGATAAACCCAAATGAACAGGAAATATATTGACTTTGTAAGTTACAGGGTGGCGTGTGTACGGATTGTATTATAAGCTTTTTTCAAGAAAATTGTGGGACGTTATTGGATTATTTTATAATATTTTTATAATTTAATTTAGTTTTAAATAAAATTATTTTCTTACGTTTTATTTGTAGCTTTTGTAATGTTTTCATAAAATAAAATTTTAATAAATGGCATATTTTCCACTGTAAATATAGCAAAATAAATGGAATGAAAACATTATGACGGAAGCTGTGGGTCAGCCATCGAAAATGGTAAGAGGTATTGAAAATTATTAATGAAGAAAATTAAATACAGAAGATTTTGAAATTATTAAGCGTCCTGTAGATTGGAAAAGAAAACTTGTCGAGCAAAAATGTCTATTACAAAAATTTAAATTTTCAAATAAAATCTATCTTTCAAGTTATTTTCAATTTGAATGTTACATCTTGGATATACATATTTATAATTTTTATGTGTAGAGGTGTGTGGCGGTGTTTGATTATGGAATTTTACTGTATTTTGTATAAGTTTTGTTAGGAGAGTTGTATATTTTTAGTGGATATTTAAGATGAAGGGAAAAAATTGGGTATTTGTGTTTGATCAGAAAAAATTCCATGTTTTATACTTATAAATATTAATGATTTTATAATTTATGATGGATTTGTAAGTTGATGTGAAAGTGGCTTTGTATTTGAAAAATTTAATAAAATATGATAGGTAGGAGAAGAAGGAAAAGTTATTTAGGGTCAAATTAGTAATAGAAAAAATTAAAAATTGAATATATATATGGGGAATTTATGAAATGGGAGCGGTTAGGGAGTAGAAAATAAAAATGATTTTAATTTTGTAGTTTGAAATGGAACATTTTCAAATTAGTTTAAAAGTTGAAGGGATAGTTTCAGAAAATCGAATTGTAATGTGAAATTTTTAGAAAATTTCAATTGTTTGTACATAGTAGAAGGTTGCTAATTTTCAAACGGTTTTAAGAAAGAAAAATCCATGAACGTTCATTAATAAATTTTAATTTTGATATATCGTTTGGTTTTAATTGAATAGTGCTATTTTTCAAACGGTTTTAAGAAAGAAAAATCGATGAACGTTCATGAATAAATTTTAATTTTGATATATTGTTTGGTTTTAATTGAATAGTGTAATGTTCATTTAAAATTGTTGAAAATTTTAACAAATTAATTTTGTTTTAAAATGTTAGCAAAATGAATTTATTGTAAATTGGTCAAATTACGGCTAGTAAAAGAAAATATAAAAAATTTAAAATTATGCATAAAAAAATTAGCATTTAAAATGAAATAAATTCAATACATTGTAAGAACGGTTGTCTACATGGTTATGGGGTCCTAAGAAAAATATAATCAGTTGTAAAGCTGAAAGAAAAAACATAGAAAAAATTTCGTTGTGTCGGTAATGTGGCTGAAAGCGTGGAGGGGGCTATGAATGAAGCAAAAAATACTTGCACTTACTTTTTGTAGTCTCGGATGCCTCTAGTTTGTGTACGGTGATGTGGTTGTGGTTTACTCTTTGGTAATCTCTTTGAAATATCGAAGCACTCACTTATAATAGGGATCGAGTAAGGTAGGAACGTAGCGACAGTAAAATACAATGTATATATTTATTTATTAATATTCAGCTTCGAATGGTTGTAATTTATGAATTCTTTTTAGTCGAAGTGTTGCTTTGTATCTGTTAAGCGAAGTAATTGTTGATATTAGTTAATACGTAGGTGTTTGTGTATAAAAATCGTTGGATTGGTTTATACCTAGTTGCGCAAGACACTTTGATTTAAGGATCCGGAAATGGTAGAAATATTTTAAGTTACGAAGTAGACTTTATAGAAAACTAATAACTGCGGTGATTAAGACGGGTTAATTGCGCGACGACCGTACTTGTATGAACTGAGGTAGAACTGGAACTGATTAGTGATTACGTTGCGGATGTGAATGTTGGGAAGGGCGTGGAAGTATTCGGCTTTTGGCGGGCGGTTCCGAAAGTGTCCGATGATCGGCCACGCCCCAAGAGTTGTTTTTAACCAGTCACGATCGTTTCCCCACTATGTGGTATGGTTTATACGCATTGATTGGAGACGTTAGGATTTTAATGATGTTAGTTTTTTCGGTATCTTGGTACGGGTTGGTACGGTGGAGTTTATTTCTATACATATATTGTTATATATTTATTTCAATTTATTTGTTGTCAAACGTGGACGTGGTGTTGGTTTGCGTAATACGTGGATTTATTATTAGTGTTAATTTAAGAAAAAATTGACAAAAGACATGAAAATATAGTGTACATTAGTTTGTATTTTTGTTGTAGGATGTTCAGTGAATCGCGATTAGACGGGGCGTCGTTGTTATCACAAGTTTGTAGATGGAAGTCCAGATGAGAGTGCGAGATAAGCGAATATAAAGTAAGTGATTTTTATTTAATTTGTATGTGTATTGTATAATTTAAAAATTTTGGGTTGAATTGTAACGATTGTATCGGTGCGTGCTGTTTTAGTGGAGTTATGAGTTGTTGCGAAAAATAGTGAATGTAATTCGAAAAATATGGGTGTGAGTATATTGGATTTAGAATTAAATTCTGAGAAAAAAGTTTTTTAATTAATGCGTAATGAGAAATAGCTATTTTTAGAAATAAAAAATGAAGAGAAAAAAGGGGAGTTTGGGTGTGTTGGCTATAAAAAAAGAAAATAATGAAGATAGTTTCGATTTGTGGAATTGTAGCTTTATGATTAATAATTTTTATTTGATTTTAAAAATATGGTTTCGTGCTGTGGTTTTTATAGAAAATAATCTTTTTGTAGCATTCACAATTAATTGTGTAATTTAGATAGTTGAAAGAAAATGGCTCAGTTGGAAAAAAAAATTTAAATTGACGGTTTTTAAAGTAATGTAACTGTTAATTGATTAATGTTTTGTGGATTTGAACGTAGCAATTAAGGTTGGGTTGTAGAAGTTTATAAAAGTTAAAAAATTTGTTAATTAATAATTTCATGATTTCAACAAGTCAAGTTAAAAATAATTATTCAAGTGGACTGTGTTTTTAAGTGTCTAGATGTCTTTATAATTAATTCAGATTTATTCAATTAATATTGAAAATTAGAAAATTAATAATTATTTTGTAAATTTTGTTTGGCGGTGAAGGGAAGATGTGAAGATCGCCATACGGAATCGTATTTTTAATTTGGAATAAAATTTTGAAATATTGTAGATTGAAATTTCGTTGTCGAAATTGATCAAATTGATAAATTTTTTATTTTACCATTCATTTTAAGAGTTTAGTCGTTTTGAATTTATTTTTTCGCAGAAAACTCATAATTTGATTAGAGCATGCCTGTAATTCTGAAATTTTATATCAGTTCAATCATTATGCAGATTTAATTAGGAAATGAATGGTAGGGTAAAAATATGGAATATGAAATTTTCTAAATTGATTGAAAATGGTGAAAAGGAGTTAATTTAAAAAAAAATTATAAATATACTTTAATTGATAAATTTTAAATGATGAAGTTTAATGATTTTAAAGTATAAATTGGGTATTTTATGTTAGATTGGATGGTTTGAAAAATTTATATTTTCGATATCCTTAATATTTTTATATTTTTTAGTATCATTCAAAATATCTTTTCTGGCAAACTGTGATGATATTTTTATTGCATGTTGAAAATATATAAAATTTTGAAAAAAAAATTTTATGGGTTTCTGCTTATAACTTATTAAATAATGGTTCAAATTAAAGCTTTGTTTTAAAAAAATTTTCGTTTTTAGATGGTTTTTATAGCTAAAAATTGAAAAAAGATATTGGGTGTTCTTGGATCAAATTTTTGAGTTTGAAATTTTACATCGAAAATTTCAGTGTTTTTTGATGTTTGTGAAAATATTTTATTTTAAATTATTATTGTTTAAATGACGTTTAGGATCGGTTCGGTTGTGGGCCTTTCATAATTATAAATTTTGTTTAAAATTTTGAAAATTTAGAATAAATATTTTTTCTCAATAAATGATTAGAAGAACCGATTTATGTCATTGTATACTCATTTTAATAAATTTAAAATTTATTGTAATATTGTTTTATCATTAAGTGATGTTTAAAATCAATAAGTAAATGTTGTCTATTTATAAAAAATTATAACAAAAATTTTTATTTATTTTCGACCTTATTTCGAAAGTATTTTAAAAATTTTTTATCAATTCTATTAAGTCATATGAATATTGGTGTTCAATTTTCATTTAAGATACGATTTAGATGCAAAAAAATTGATTTGCGTTACAATGTAGTTAAACAAATTTAAAATGTCATTGAAATATTGTAAGGAATAAAATATTAGTTTGTAAATTAGAGTATTTATGTAAGAAATTTTCATTGTTGTTTGGAATGATGAAATGAAATTTTTGGGTTGTAGTTATTGATTTATTGATTTTAAAAACCAATTAATAATTAAAAAGTATTAAAATTTATTTTAAATAATTAAAAAAGCAAATGAAAATCGGTATTTATAATGGGTTGTAGAGAACATAAGGATACTTTTTGATATTGAAAAATCAAAACAAAAGTAATGGAGGGCTGGCGACTACATCTGTTTTGAAAGTTGTTAAAACAATAGCACTTTCAAAGAAAAAATGTGCACAAAAATTGAAAGAGACGTGCATTTTAAAAAATACATTTTGAAATTTGAAAGTCAAAAATTGTAATGAAAAATAGTTAAAATTTTTGTTGAATTATTATTTGGAAAGGTTATCGAAATAGAAATATTTCAATACAAATAAATTTTTATTTGGATCATTACTAACAAAGTTATTGTTAAAAATGTAAAAAAGGTTTGATTTTGAAAATTGTAAATAATTTTCAAAAGTAATAAAATACATTTTAGAATTTATTAGGAAAATTGTTTAGGGTGGTACAAAAAAATATTTAAAAATAAAGGAAAAAGAAAATTTGTATTTTTTAATTTGTCTGATTTGGCATGGAATGTAGTGTATATAGGGTGTAACGTAAAGGTTGGGAATGAATTAGATGGTGGAATATTTATTTAAAAAAATTAATAGTTGATATATAAACTTATGTTTTATGTGTTTTCTTTTTTAGGCTACGGGGTGTTAAAAAATTAAGAATTTTCATATCGTTTTCAATGTAAAATTTTTTTTTCGAAGTCAATATAATTATGTTCGGGAGTTCAGTTAAAGCAGATTTCATAATGTTTTTGTTATTTTTCTTTTTCGGTGTTAGCAGCGGGAAAAATGGTATTTACAAAAGTTTTATTTACGGAAAAAATATAAGAGCTGGGAATAAAACACAAGAGGGTAATTTTGTTTAAAATAAAAAAATATTAAAAGAATGTTTTTAGTAGTAGCGTACCAAATTTTTCTTTGAAAAACATTATGGAACAATTTGTATCCACGTTACTGAGTAATTTACAAAGTTAATTTTTTTCATATTAGGGGATTATGAAATTAAGATAAGGCTACAATTTTGTTCCATTATGTTATAATGTTTGAAAGTTATTGGAGAAAAAGTAAATTGTTTTAAATATTTTACAGCTCTGTAGCTTGGAAAATAAAACTCGTACAACATAACTTGATATGAGAAAACTGTAATTTTTAAATTAAAAAGTTCATCGTTTAATTTATTTTCAATCTTGATGTTACACGCAGTATATGTATATTTCTATTAAAGAAAGTTTGCATGACAGATATTGGAAAAAACTTTATGTACAAATGTTTTGAATTATTTGTTGTTTCTGCATGTCGTTAAATGCAAATAGTGCCTATGAGTTCAAGCATTTTGTCACGGATTATTGTTAAATTTGCATAAATTGATGTTTGGACGAAAAAAATATGATTGTAGAGAAGATATAATTATAAATCGAGTTTCTTGTTTATTAAAGTCGATTTAAAATGGCGAATATGGTTGTAAAAAATGGGAAAGTTGAAAAGAAATGCTTTTTTGTAAGAGAACAAATAAAATATGGCACTTATCGACATTTTTTTCATGAGAAAGGTGTAGGTTTTGAAAAAGATCTATCTATTGGATTTTTTTAAGGATTGATTGTTATGTTATTTTTTGATATATATTGAAAAAACCATTCAAAATTTTTTGATTTCTCTTCTGTAATTTGTTTATATTTATGATTCTATATTTGCTATTTACTGTAAGTATTGTGTGTGACAATTGAAAGAAGTTCAATTTTCATAATTTGAAAAATATAAATTTTTTGAGATGTATAGATATTTTGAAAAAAAATACGCTTTAGAAAATTGGTTAATTTTTCTTAGTGAATATAGTCCTACAGTGAATATTCTTTGGTTTATATTCTTCGGAAAGACTTATAGTATCATGCGGTTCAAAAATGTTGGATTGATTAATTTTAAGGATTTAAACAATTATTGGAAAAGTTCTACTTTATTTGGCTATGTTGTTTTTAAATAACAATGATATTTAAAGAAAGTGCCGATATAATTTTACGAATTAAAAAATTAATTTTTTCTATACGATTTTTTGGAGTTGACATAATTTTTTTATTTTCAAATGTATTTTATTATTTAGTTTTGTTTAAATAGAAGTACATGAAATTCATTTTTGTTAAGGGTATGGCTGTAAAATGTTAAGTGTGTTGTTAACATTTTTTTTTAAGAAAACAATTATTTGGCCTTCAGAATACTTTTGTATCATCGTAGAAAAATAAATTATTTTCAATGTGTCAAAAAATATCAGCTGTTAATTTTTTTAAAAGTTATTTTCATAAAATAAAAATTGAAATAGTCATTTCAAAAATATTCCTAAAAAAAGTTCAACAATTTCAGTTATTAATTGATTATTAAAATAAATAAAATTGTTTACATTTTGTAACAGCATCATACTGTGATTTTTTATGAAGAAAATAAACTGAAAAGTGTTACTGTAAGGCTATTTGCAGATAACATTTAGTCTACTTTCGAGAGAATCTTTTTTTTAAAAAAATTGTTATAATTGGAATCAAATTTTAATAATTTTCTATTTTTAAACAATTTACTTTTTTGGCTTGTTGGTAGATATGGTAACAGAACATAGCAAGTACTGGAATGTAGATGTAAAGGAGTTATAGAAGAAGGGAAAAGAGAAAATTTTTTACGGTTTATTCGATAAATTTTGAAAAGGAATAAAGTTATCGATATTTATTAAAAATGATTTGATAGATCTTTATAAAATCTCTAATTTTCTCATTTAAAATTTTGTCATCGGTTGTCAATTTTTTTAGTTATTTTGGACAAAATAATGTTTTAAACTTTGTGATTTTTTAAATAGTGTTCGCTAAATTGGATCGAGTTCGAAGAATAAGAAATTCAATTAAACAGTTTAATTTCTATATGGTCATTATAGGGTGGGTAAAAAAAATATACAATTTTATTGAACTTTGTACTGTGTAAAATAGGTTGTTCAAAATATTTTGACAATTCTTTGCAAAAATGAGTTCTTCATTTTAATAGGAAGGTTTTCCGTTTTACAGTTTTTTATTGTTCTGTCAGTATTAGAAAAAAAATTCATATCTTTCTATCAATTGTTTGTTAAAAATATTTATTCGTGTATGTTTGTAGGAAATTGAATGTTCTACAAAAATGGTATTTTACAATAAAATTTGTAAACGTCAGGGTTTAAAATAAATTTAATGCTGAAGTTTGATTGTTTAAAGACAAAGTTCTGTTTTGCATGTCAATTTTATAACTTGTTAACAAAAAATCATTATGAAATGCGTAATTTATAGTTTTGTAGGAAATTAAGTGCTCTATAAAAGTGGTCTTAT
>NW_019417981.1:20528-27406 GCF_000390285.2 Anoplophora glabripennis
TGTAGGCATGTCCTGCCGCCCAATGTGCGAAGGAGATGCCTTTGTTTTTCATTTTGTCCTTCATAAATATATAACTGTTAATCCATAATGCATAAAGAAATTATTCAATTTCCAAAACCCCCTATAAAATGTGTTGCACTGATTCCCTTGACAGGCAATGATTTATTACTTTGCATCGAATACGATCGTACTATAGATGTAAAGGAGTTATAGAAGAAGGGAAAAGAGAAATTTTTTTATGGTTTTTTCGATAAATTTCGAAAAGGAATAAAGTAATCGATATTTATTAAATATGATTCGATAGATCTTTTTAAAATTTATAATTTTCTGATTTAAAATTTTGTCATCGGCTGTCAATTTTTATAGTTATTTTGGGAAAAAATAAATTTTTAAACTTTGCGATTTTTTAAATCGTGTTCGCTAAATTGGATCGAGTTCAAAGAATAAGAAATTAAATTAAACAGTTTATTTTCCATATGGTCATTACAGGGTGGGAAAAAAAATATACAATTTTATTGAACTTTGTACTGTGTAAAATAGGTTGTTCAAAATATTTTGACAATTCTTTGCAAAAATGAGTTCTTCATTTTAATAGGAAGGTTTTCCGTTTTACAGTTTTTTATTGTTCTGTCAGTATTAGAAAAAAAATTCATATCTTTCTATCAATTGTTTGTTAAAAATATTTATTCGTGTATGTTTGTAGGAAATTGAATGTTCTACAAAAATGGTATTTTACAATAAATTTGTAAACGTCAGGGTTTAAAATAAATTTATTGCTGAAGATTGATTGTTTAAAGACAAAGTTTTGTTTTGCATGTTAATTTTATAACTTGTTAACAAAAAATCATTATGAAATGCGCAATTTATAGTTTTGTAGTAAATTAAGTGCTCTACAAAAGTGGTTTTATGATTATTCGATTAAATGAAGTGGATAAAAGATATTTATTGTCAAATTTCAATGTAGGCCAATTTAAATACTTTTTATTATTACTTTATTTTAAATTCTTTTTATATAAAATATATAGAAAATTTTTTGTTGTAGCTTTATGTAAACAAAGTGTAAAACATTCAATTCACCAAGATATTGAATTGTGGAAAAAATCAGTTTCAACTAGTGGTGCTCCTAATGTAGTCGAAACATTTCTTCGCTATTATATTCAATGGTTAAAATTACAAGTTTAAAAAAAAAAGTCGCCACGAAATCAAAATGTTTAAAATTTTATCTCGCTTGGTAATTAAATAAAAAAATTCTTTAAAAATAAATTGAACATTTTTATTTAAGGTGAATACTTTTTATAATACAATTTTAATAAAAATGTAATTTTTTTAATAATTTAAAATTATTGATTTTTGCTTGGAAAAAATGTACGAGTTTATTTTCTATGTAATGAAAAATGTTTACGTGTAAAAGATAATTAGAAAAATAGTTTCAAACATTTCTTTATTCTTAGAAATTTTAATTTTATTGAAGTATAAAATATATCGAAATTTTCAGAATTATTTATCAAAAATTGTTAAAATTGGCGTGCATTGAAGTTTGACGATGAATATTTTTTAAAGGTTTTATTTAATCGACTAATCAGAAGAGATAATTTTTGTAGAGCAGGTTAATTTTCTAAAAAACTATAAATGACGCACTTCACAATGATTTTTTGTTATGGATTTATAAAATTTATAAGTATATCAGATATTTGTCTTGAAATAATTGGACTTCAACCTTAAATATCTTTAAAAGTGTGAGGTTTACGAAAAAAGTGTAACAGATTTGATTTGTAGAGCGTTCAATTTCCTACAAGTATATGAGGAGAGAAATGTTTAACTAAAAGTTGATAGAGATATATAATTTTTTTTTTTAAAACTGATTAAAAAAAGGACAACTGTAAAGGGTGGGACCTTTTTCTTAAAGTTAAGAGGTCAAATTTGGAGATAAATTTTGAGAGGTGTTTGGCAATCTATTTGTCAGTCTAAAGTAAAAAAATATTGTGGATTTCTTTTAGCCCATTATACAGGGTGTTCCATTTTCTAGGTCTGAATTCAACTTTCGTTTTTTAAATGGAAATATACATTTTTTATATTTTTATGGGATTGTATATTAAAAATAAAGGGTACTTTTTGTGCAATACTTCTATTTAAATATTGAGTTTTTCAGATGTCTCGCTTGAAAGGTTTTTCTACTCGAAATTGGTTGTTAATATTTTCTGATATTGACATGTTATACTAATAGCTACTAAGTCAATTTTTTATCAGATGTTTAGTAGGATTGAGTCTTTCTAATCATGCTTCAAAAACTTGTTTGCGTTATACAGTGTGATCAAAATTTATCAATGTTGTCAATTGAAGAATTGGAAAATTTTGAAATTTTTAAAGAAGAGTCATCTTTACTTAATATTTGATAAAAATATGGGATTATTAGCTGTAACTATAATTTGTTAGGATCAGAAAATGGAAGCAGTGAATATTGACTAGAAAAACTCATTAAGCGAGATATCCTAAAAACTGTGAATATTTGGAAATAAGTATTTTACAGAAAGTAGTGGTTATTTTTTATGTAGAATTCGAAAAAAATTAAAAAAGTTAATGTTTTCATTTAACAAATTAAAGTTGTTGTCTGGCCAGGAAAAGTGGAACATTCTGGGTAGTTGCATATCTTTTTAATATGTATATTGTGAGGAATTTGGCAACATAGGAAGGAAAAAAGAAAAATTCATATATTCTTCATTTAAATATAGATATTGCACGTTTCTGTATAAGTGGGATACGCTGTATATGTGTACAGTGGTATTCAAGAAAGTTTGCGTGAAACGTATGTGAAAAAAGTTTTATGTATAATTTTCTTTGATTGTAAGTTGTTTTTGTGTTGTCAAATGAAAAGAAATCGCCTATTGATGTTAAGAAAACGTAGGCATGTTATATACGAGGGGTAGATCAAAATTCCAAATGTGTTTAAGAGGAAAGTAGTTTAATTTTTTATTTTGGAGGAGAATGTTATAAAGTGAAGTTATTTCTGTCAAAAATATTACCTGGAAAAAGTGAAATGGCAAAGTTGTAGTTAATAAGATGTATAATTTTTGTATTTACATATTTTCACATAACTTCAAAATTTCTGTGAAAAATTTAAAAAATTGAGTTTTTTCATTTTTAATTTCTTTTGCGAAAAAAAAAATTATTTTAGGAAATTTGGTGAAAATTATTCCATTTATGTTCCAAAGACGCTGTAATATTTTTGAGTTGAAATATATATATTTTCACGTTATTTTTATTTAACATTGAAAAAGTAATATAATTTTCAATCGAAAATTATTATGTTAACATTGTTGTTTCATGAACGTCGGTGGATTTTTTCTTTGTTGAAATGTCTATATTTTGATGGTATAAAAAAAAAATTTTATGGTAAGTTTTGTTAAGAAATGCAAAGAAACCAAAAAAATTACAATTGGAAATTATTTTTCTAATTATAATGTACAATTTTCGTCTATTTATTAAAATTTACACTTTAAAAANTTTACATATTTTCACATAACTTCAAAATTTCTGTGAAAAATTTAAAAAATTGAGTTTTTTCATTTTTAATTTCTTTTGCGAAAAAAAAAATTATTTTAGGAAATTTGGTGAAAATTATTCCATTTATGTTCCAAAGACGCTGTAATATTTTTGAGTTGAAATATATATATTTTCACGTTATTTTTATTTAACATTGAAAAAGTAATATAATTTTCAATCGAAAATTATTATGTTAACATTGTTGTTTCATGAACGTCGGTGGATTTTTTCTTTGTTGAAATGTCTATATTTTGATGGTATAAAAAAAAAATTTTATGGTAAGTTTTGTTAAGAAATGCAAAGAAACCAAAAAAATTACAATTGGAAATTATTTTTCTAATTATAATGTACAATTTTCGTCTATTTATTAAAATTTACACTTTAAAAATTCAAAAAAGAAAATATTTTCAGTTACATTGATAAACAAAGAAATGATAAGTTGAAAAATATTATTATAATTAACAATCAAATAAGTTCATAAAGTTAAAATTGAATATGACATGTATAAAATTTTTGGAGTTGTGCAATCTTTCGTTTTTTTCCATATTCTGGGAAAACGTATCATTGTAATGTATATTGTTTTTACACTATTACAAAGTAGAAATTTTAACGAAGAAAAAGGGTATCGAGGTATTTAAAAAAGCAGACATTTTGATGAGAATTTTCGATTGAAAATTAGGGTAGGTTTTTACTTAAAATCGAAAAAGCATCGTAATTATCAATCGAAAATTGTCATGTCAAAATATCTACTGTTGTAAAAACGTCGGTGGGCTTTTTCATTTTTTAAATGTCTACTTTCTGATGGTGGATAAAATAAATATATTATTATGACCATTTTTTTGATGGAATGCAAAGAAACGAAAGAAGATTTAACAACTTTAAATATTGCAGATGTATTATTTAAATATTAACTTTATTAACTTATTTGCTTGTTCATTATAAAAGTATATTTCGACTTGTAATTTTTTTTTTATCAATGTACCAATTTTAAGAAATAGTTGAAAATGGTATATGATTACAAAAAAATTTCGGATTCTACTTTTTTTCGATATTTTCCATTTCCTGAGAAAACACTATAGTAATGTATACATTTTTTTACACCATTACAAAGTAGATATTTGAACGAAGAAAAAGTTTACTGACGCTTTTAAAAAACCAGATATTTTCACGTGAGAATTTTCGATTGAAAATTACGGTGTTGTTTCGAAATTAAGTAAAAAGCTGAAAAAATAATTATTTCAATTCAAACAAATTACGGTGTGTTTGGGATGTAAATAGGTATTTACTAAATTTCGTTAAAAAACAATTTTTTATGTTAAAGAAAAATAAAAAAAACAAAAATTTGTTTATTTCAGTTTTTCACATACATTTTGAGGTTATATCAAAAAATTGTAAATATTGTACTTGTAGATCTTTTTATTACCTACAAGTTTGCTATTTACATTTTTTCCATAAGATTTCTAGTATTTACGGAAATGAAGGGAAACTGTTTTTTACTCTTAGAAATTCGCCTCCTTCTTTTTTCCCACCATACATTGTCCGTAAATTGTTTTTCCTTTTATTTCGGACTTTTTCACCGCAACTTTTTTACCGGACTGTTTCACTGGATTATTTTACCGGACATTTTTACTGGACTATTTCACCGGACTTTTTTACTGGACTAGTTTCCTGGGCCTCTTCTCGCACTTTTTTCTCGTAATTTATTTCTTGGACTTTATCCTAGATTATCTTTTATTTATTTACAAAGGATTATTGCATTTTTGCACGAATGCCAATGGTGTATGTAGAAATATTGGGATGGATTATCTCACAAAATGCATTTTAATATGTTTCGTTTATTTGAATATATTCTTTAAGACTGTAATAGTCAGAAAAAAAAATTATTAAATGTTTCTAATTGCACCATTTTATTTTGGAAAATAAGGATGCTTTCAATTACGCTTATGTAAATATTTTTTGGAGAAAATAACGGGCAACAAGCTCAAATATTTTTGATTTATTTTAAACCATTTTGTAAATATCTTTTGGTATTTCTGTCATTATTATTATACAATTATATACGTTGAATTTTTTTGTAGCAGTAATGTATATTTATTAACAAAATTTTAATTTTTAAATTTTTTCCAGATTACAATGATGCTTCGTGGTTTCTTACTTCCTATACATGTTAAGAACGAAACTTAAGGCTGCGATAGCAATGATGGAGGTTGCAGAAAAATTTAAGGTTAGGCTTTTAAATAAATTATCGTTTATGTAAAGGTTAAATTTATTTCATTTTATGTGATTAACATGTATGCGATAATGAAAAGGTTTATTTGTTTTCATGACATATTTATTATTTTATCGTCATTGAAATTTGTAGATTTCGAACATTTGTTATAATTATCCATTATATTAATTTTTAAATTTCAGTATCACTTTTCGTTTTTCATACAAGTTATTTAAAGTGGAAGTTTTTATATTTCTTTTCAAAATATAAGAAAGAAATATATATTTTAGGTTTATATTAGAGATACAGGTTGTCCCAATTTAGGTTTGCGTGTATTTGAAATGGACACAAAATTTCAATTGTTAAAAAAATTCATTTTTCATAACAATTTTTGCTTCTTCAGAAATCCTTGCCAAGATAGTAGTTTGTTCAATTTAATGTATAGGGCGTTTAAAAATTTGGAAAAGACAAAAACAGTGAAGAGGAAAGTACTTTCAATTTTAATGCTACGTGAAAAAGTAATGGGGAAAAATTTTTTGGAATTAAATATTATCTTTCAATATTAAAGCATGGCCTTCTACTTAATACTCGACATTCTGGGAATTTCTAGGACTCTACATATTCTTTAATACTTTTGGAGAAGTCGTTCTAATAAAAAAATTTTGTTTTTTTGAAAAACAGATACACATGTTTGCATATTAATAATTAATGGTTTTATTTAGAGGGATCAATAAGTTTTTTTCCGAAAGGATTAAAAAATAAGTAGTCTTATCAAATTTCTGAATGTTGAGTATTAACTAGAGGTTCATGTTTTCATATTTAAACATAAAATTTAATTTCAAGCAACTTTTCCCCATTACTCTTTCACGTAGCGTTCAGATTTAAGGTATTTTACTTTTTAGTGTTTTTGCTTTTTTCAAGTTTTTCAACGTCCTGCACATTAAATTGAACAAATTATTATCTTGTCAAGGGTTTCTGGACAATTAAAAATTTGTATGAAGAATGATTTCTTTTGACTATTGAAATTTTGTGTCTATTTCAGGTATAGGCAACTCGATTTGGGGACACCTTGTATATTCATTATTTCTATTTTATTTGACAATTTCTATGAAATCGTGGAGGTGTATTT
>NW_019417982.1:0-14616 GCF_000390285.2 Anoplophora glabripennis
GTAGTAGTAGTAGTAGTAGTAGTAGTAGTAGTAGTAGTAGTAGTAGTAGTAGTAGTAGTCATAATCACGTCCCACTTACCTTCTTTCCATTACTTTTAAATCTTGGTGAAATCGTTCACCTTGTTCATCGCTATATTCAATTCATCGGGGACTCCAAGTACTCTGAAATTCTCCACCATTTCCATTATTAAAGTTCTATAAATGTGACATTTGTTAGTACCCATTAAGTTTTCTGTTACATTTTTGAAGTTCTGCGATACAGCCTTCTCAGTTTTATTTATTTTTAATACAAAATCTTCATCACGCAACATTTAATTTAAATATATCCTATTTCAATTTACCATGGCTGATATCGAGAAATGTATCTTCCAAGTATCATAATTGTTTCATTCATCCAAGTTTTCTGTGTATCAAAGGAAGTAGATCCTCGTATGGATCCTGCAAAGGTGGTTAAGTAACTTTAAAATATACTGGATTCAGATCTCCTGAGTTAAGCCAATGTTTTTGCTCAGTTATTCTTCCTATCTCCACTGTCTTATAAATATAGAAAACAGGGATAAAGTAAATTCTGATTGCTCTCCCAAGATATTAGTAATGATTCTGAAATCTCCACAAATTCCCCAACGGTGCTATGAATATTTGATTTTTTTTAATTTTAAAACACCATCATCGTTTACTTTCAGCTTTGTTAAGTGTGCCATTGGAACCGAAGCATACCTAAGTATTATAATTATGCAGAAGAACTGCCTTCAGGCCTCGTTCTGAGGAGTCAATGAACTAAACTCCACTCGTTGTCTTTGTAAACATTGTAAATTTTAACGCGTTTATTGAGCCTTTAACGTCGGAGCAATACACTACATACCCTCTTCATCTGAAGAAAAATATTTCCGAAAACATGTTCAAATTATCGATTTTCTTTCACCCAAGGGCGTCGACAGGGGGGTGGGGGCAGCCGCCCCCTCTAGATAATCAAAAATAGTATAAAAAATTTCTTAAGTTAAGAAAATATTAGATTGGAAATTTTTAATAAAATATTTTATTTACTTTTAAACTTTAATTTTGAAAATTAATACACAAATTAGTATAAATATTTGATGACAAAAGAATTTAAAAATATAAAATTTTATGTTAAAAAGTAATACATTCCATATTTTAAAAATTTAGCTCCGGAATTTTAAATTAAAAAAATTTAATTTTTATCAATCAGAATCAGAATAAAATATAAAATATTAAATATTAAAAAGGTTTTATTAAAAATATTTCTAAAAAAATTAAGTTACCTACCTATTTCTACCTATAATTTATATTTCTCCCATCCTCTCTCTTATCTTACTCCCTAGCCCATTGGCTGGCGACACCCTTGCTTCCACCTCATGGTATATTGAGACGAATCAAAAAGAGAATTTGGATATGACGAAAGGAAAACTAAATTACAATTTAAAATTTAAATTTCAGAAGTCAAAATGGATTAATGTCAAAGGATGGCAACATAGAAGTCGATATACAAATTTTATATTAGGATGACAAGAAGATAATATAAATATAAAAAAATAATAATAAATAAACAATAATTCTGGAAAACATTAATGAAAGTTTATGTAATTAGAATCTGGAATCTGGAATTTAGGGAGGCTTAAAAGCTACAGCACTTAGGCTACATTGGGCCCCTTGTACTTCCTCCCGTTAGGACATCAATCCACCCGAGTCGCTAACCAGCTTATTACAGAGAAAAAGGTAATAACGTTGCTCAGGGCCAACGTTAATATAACTAATATAGGCCATAGAAGGTCAACGATCTCCCAACACGGATTCTCCTACTGACGAGGTGGCAGTGCATTCGCCATAGCACATACTGTCTCGTCTTCCTGTTCACAACCCCTACAAAGAGGTATTTCACACTTCCTCATGTTGGCGTTTCCTTAGCCAGCAATGTCCAGTTTGGATACCTGTCACTAGGCGAAGGTAGTTTTTGGCTGTATCCTTGCTGGGGTATTCTAAGAAATCCTTAGCAAACTGACAGCTATTTGTGTCATCTCACCGTTTCATAAACTCTTTGTGGGCGTTTTACTTAATAATTCCAATAAGTGCTGACAGCGGAAGCACACTGGAGGGACCGGGTCCAAAAATATTGAAACCCGAAGCACTCTTAACAAACTTGTCAGCTTCTTTATTGCCATTGCACCGCTCGCGTCCCTTGACCCAACGTACAGATGTGCTGTTGGAAAATGAGGCCACGACGACCACGACCAGTGCCTGGTGGAATTCCCATACTGACCAAGTCATTATCTTATGAATGATTATCTTACTATTATCTTGTGATTGTGATTGTGTGCCTACGGGCAATTTCTTTAGTGGCTATGGTTATACCAACTAATTCCGTTTGTACCACAGTAGTATGCATATCCATTGCCCACTAATATTTTATATGCAAGGATCTAGAATATATTCTACATCCTGCATCTTCCTTCCTTTTTATCCGTCTGTGAAGACGTTGATTACATCTTCGCGGGCAGTCTCCTCCTGTCTTCTAATGAGTACGCAAACCGAGGAGAAATACTGTCAGTGTCTGCCTGCAGAAGGGCATCTTCCTGACGACTCGATTCCATAGGCCAGTCCTGACTTCTTCACATCCTACATCCGGTTTGAAACCAAGGTTCTTGAGGCGAATCATGATTGTCAAGGCCACTTCTCTTAGATAGATATCCAGAGTGGCAGAGACAGCATTACCTCCATTGCTATGGTGGGTGTTCTTCGCATAACTCCAGTTATGCTCAGACAGGCAGCCCTTTGTACTTGGCTGAACTTTTGTTTAGCTGTCGTCTGCTAGGATTTCGGTCACCAGACGACAGCTCCGTAGGCTAACATTCGTCTCACTATGGCAGTGTATATCCACACAACCACTTTGGGTTTAATTCTCCAGTTTTTGCCAACGGTTCTGCGGTACTACTCATAGGATATATACGCCTTTTTTAATCTTCTTTCAAAGTGAAGATTCCATGTTAGCTTAGTTTCGAGTGTAACCCCTAGGCATTTCACATCAGATGCAAAGCTTAGCGTAGTGTTTAGAAGAGTTGGTGCCTTTATTGACCCCAGTTTTCTCTTCCTCATGAAGGGAACCATCTCCGTCTTCCTGGGGTTGACTGACAGATCACGGTTCTCACATCACTTTTCAATAGTTCTTAGGATCCCTTCGAATTTTTCACTAATCAGCATAGTGAGGTCATCTGTATAAGCGATGGTATAGATGCCGATTTCCGAGTTGAGATGGCATAGGAGACTGTCTAGTTCTCTAAGTTCCATAGCAGCGGTCATAAAACACCTCCCTGCGGACAGCCCCTTGCAACAATTCCTCTCGCAAAGGCATCCCCACACTCATTTGTACAGCTCTTTTAGTGAGCATGTTTGATATCCATACGGATGGTAGGAGAAACTCCTCTCTCTATAAGAGCTGAGTTAATTTTTGGGAAGGTCGTTTTGTCAAACGCCCCTTCTATGTCAATGAATACCCCAGGGTGGACTCTTTATTGTCCAAGGATTTCTCGATCCTGCCCACCACCTGGTGGAGAGCAGTGTCGGTAGATCGCCCTGGGGTGTATGCATGTTGGTTAGGAGCTGATCTGAGGGGGCAAGATGTTATAAAGGCTCTCCTCGAGTTAACAAATGTTGGTACACAGCCTCTATTGCTTATACAAAGGTTGCTAGCGTATATAGTCGCATAAAGACTTCCCTTTTGTGTTGTTGTCTTCACTGCCCCAGGATACATGGTGTAAATTGGTGTCAAAGGCCATGATAAGTTCCCATTTCTGGATGCGACAGTGTGCTACCAGTTCCTCCATCTCTCTCGTTGGTGGTGGGGTGGCCGAATCCTCAGAGAGGTAAACTGATGCAATGACAACAGCAGTTTGTTTGCCCTTGACTACACATTCCATTTTCACGGCAGTCAGATCAGATGTTGAAAGGTATTGTAATAGTTGGGTTTTAATGTGGCGAGGTATGCTGAAAATACACCCAGTTAGTTTATTTAAACCTGATATCCTGAATTTGACAACCCAGGGTTCTTTTATTAGTGCCAATGTATCCTGCTCCATATCAAGGCGGCATAAAGCAACCGTTGCTGCCCTGCTATGTTGCAGGTTACACTGTACCACATTTACGTTTATTAAACCAAACACTGTAAATTACCTTTTTTAAACCAAACACTGTAAAGCTGAATGGTGTTGTCTTCTTATCCTCTTAACCTCCTAAGAGGAGGTGAGGATTTCCTCGTCCCCCTGCGACAGAGATGGAGGAGTTGAGGAGGTAGCTGCATTTGCATGCGATTTCGCCTCTCCAGCCTCCGTTTCCATCTGCTCCAGCGGCAGGAGGTTGCTGTCGACGCAGGTTTGTGAGTTTTAACCTTGAGAACGAGGGACTGGAAGATGTAGTGCATCTTCATCGACCTCGCCTCAAGAGTCGCACGGCACAAACACGTGGGAGTTAGTCCGCGGAATGCCTTCGCTGGGGTCCAAGCCAGGGGGTTACCTGCTTATGAGAATGGCTCCCCCTATCCGCCACCCGGGGACGCGCCTGGTTGCTAGCTCAACTCTCAGGAGCTGTAGTCATCTACTTATAATCAAATGATTTTGAATGATGCTCTTTTCAACTCCTTTTTCTTTTTTAAGCTGATTTTAAGCTTATTATCCAGAGCCTATACGTAGTAGCTTTCGCTCCCGTGCCATAGGAACATGAAATTGGGTCTGATGGAGATTCATCCTTCATTTTTCCTAATACCGATTGACTTACGGGAATATTAAACTTCTTTCCTACTTTATAATTTTATGTATTAATCTACATTATCTGCTATGAAATTATAAAAAAATCCGTATAAATCTTTATTATTAATGAATCGGTGTCCGTATACAGCAAGGATGCATTCTGACTACAACTTTCTTTAATGACATTATGAAAGAAATTATACAATACCGGTTTGGATAGCTCTAAAATACAAAATCGTATATAAATCGGTTTGTTATATGAAAATAACAGCATCCCCATGTGAATTGCGACAAAATTTTCTGAAAAAATTGAACAAGCTTTAAAATGTGGTTTAGCTATTTACGAATTGGCACCTATTTTTCTACCCATGTTCTCTCAAGCCGTGACAAGCCGTACATCTCTTCTGTTTTCTACATTTTCCATGGTTTTACTGAAAACCACATTATTCATCAGTTTATAAATGTCCTTTTCAAATTTATTTTTTTCTTTGTTTCTCATTTCGGTATTTAAATCTACATATTTCTGTAGTCACCGAGATTAATCGAATTTCAAAATCCTATGAATTTTCGTCAAAATTCGCCCGTTTTCAACAGCTTGTTGTAAGCTTATAATATAATGGACTATATAATTAAATTTATTATTTAAATTTGGAATTTTAAATTTGCAATAAGTTTTTTAATTTAGATTTGGAATTTGGTGGAATGATTTTCAACTAAAAAAGGTAAATCCAAATGAGTATTGTGCAACTCCTGCGGTAATGCACGTCAACCTCTAATATAAATCCATGGCGACTGTCCTTTGATATTTGCACATCATCAAAATTTCGAATTTCATTTCAAGCCACGTTAACCCACTTTTGGATAAAAGTTAGGACATACTATGACCATATAAATTCGTGACATCTAAATATATCATAAATGAAAATGGTTCTCGAAGATTATAATTAGGTAGGAAGACGTTGTTTGCAACGTGCTTTTCTCTCAAAATATTAGTTTATTCCACCACGAATGCCTTTTTTCAGCATATGGCGTCCTATGTCAATCCGGGCGGGGTAAAGTACTGAGCTGGATCTAATTTATATTTCTCTAAACAAATTTTTCAGAAATTCTGAATTCAAGTAAAGATCTGAATATTCTCCTAGATTAAGACATCCGAATAACTTCCACACTTCCTGAGCCTGCTATAATCCGCATCAGTTATGTGTTCTTCATTTAACTCGTTATAAAAGCCCTTATGGGGCCTCAAGGTCTAACTTTTCTAGAAAATTAAAAATTATATGGAAATACATCCTTTTGACCCATCAACGTAAATTTTGATTCATCCGGAAACAATTTTTTGTTTGGTAAAATAAGTCTAATACCAAATTTTCACCTAAACTCTGTAATGAAAAAGCCATAAATTTAAAACTATCTATAAAACGCAATCTTAATTTTTTTCCTTAAAATACCTTTTCCGTCAATATAATCATCAACATGTAAATGTTTTAAGAAAGAAATATAACCTATACTCTGTTACTGCTGGAAATTAACTGTTTCACGATGTGGCTGTCATAGGAACTAATGTCGTGGAAAATAATAATTGGAATAAATTTGGAACCTAATAATTTAAATTACATGCATTATGTGCCGTAAAACGTGGCAGCGATCACTGTTTTGAGAAAGAAATATAACCTCTACTCTGCTACTGCTGAAAAATAACTGTTTCACGATGTGGCTGTCATAGGAACTCGTGAAGTGGAAAATAATAACACATCTCCACAAAAAAAGTGGCAGGTCCGAAAGACAAGACGATGGTATCCATATGGTTTTGGGGTCGCTGAATCCGAATCCGGTGTCCGTTTAATACGATTGGCTTTGGTTTAAGGTCAGTTTAAGGTCAAATATAGAAAATCAATTGCCAACAAACTAAACCTACGTATCTATACGTTTTTGGGGTCACCGAATCCGAATCCGGTGTCCGTTTGACTCGATCAGATCTGGTTTTAAGTTCAGTTCAAGGTCAAATGTAGGGAGTCAACTGCCAACAAAGTAAATCTACATATTTATAGGTTCTTAGGGTCGCCGAACCCGAATGTGGTGTCCATTTGACTCAATCAGATCTGGGTTGAGGTCAGTTCAATGTCAAATGTAGAGAATCGATTGCCAACAAAGTAAACCTACATATCTATACGTTTTTGGGGTCGTTGAATCCGAATCTGATGTCCTTTTGAACCGATCAGGTCTATTTTCTAATAGAAAAAGATCAATCAACATACGAAAGATGCTTATAAAAATTTTTTGGTTTTGAATCTCAAAGTAGAAAATTTGATTGGGTTTGAGCAGAGAGAAAGGTTTCGAAAAGATATTAAAGGAAGAAATTTGGGTGGCAATGAAACTATCACTGATAGTGCTAGTGATACTGTTGAACTGATCTTAAACCAGAGCTAATCGCGTCAAACAGACACCGGATTCGGATTCGGCGACCTCAAAAACGTACAGATACGTAGGTTTAGCTTGTTGACAATTGATTTTCTACATTTGACCTTGAACTGACCTTAAACCAGAGCTAATCGCATCAAACGGATACCGGATTCGGATTCGGCGACCCCAAAAACGTATAGATACGTAGATTTAGTTTATTGACAATTGATTTTCTACATTTGACCTTGAACTACCCTGAAACCAGAGCTAATCGTGCCAAACGGACACCGGATTCGAATTCAGCGACCCCAAAACCATATGGATACCATCGTCTTGTCTTTCGGACCTGCCACTTTTTTTTGTGGGGCTGTGATAATTGGAATAAAACATGCATTAAGTGCCGCAAAACGTGGCAGTGATAATGTATTTTCGATTCTCCCTCTCGGAATGGTTTCTCGCAAATACCACAAATTTTTGCATGCATAAACTCATAATTCTGTTCTTCCTGTAACATATGTGTTCTTGCAAGTTTGTTAGGTAGTGAATTTTTGTTAATTTTCTACCCATCACTAGCATGCATGACGCTGATAAACTTTGTTTGGGGGTAGTGTTATAATTTACAATGGCCAGACAGGGATCCTTATTATTTCGGAGAGCCTTCATAAAGAGTCCTTTAATAGTTTGAATTGTTCTTTCTATCATCCTGTTACTTCTTGGATAATGAGGACTGGAAGTTGTAAGTTGAATATCACATTTTCGCGCAAAACTTGCAAATTATCTGGAACTATACGGGAGTCCGTTGTCGGAAAAAAATTCAAATAGAAGACCAGTAAACATAAAAATATTTTATAAATTTGCTATAACAGTCCCCAGCAGTCTTATAAGTTTGTTTACAACAGCAAATTTTAAATAATAATCCACTATTACTAAAAAGATTTTAGATGCTACTGCCATAAAGTCAATTCCTATTTTTTCCCAGGAAGATTGGGCGGTTCATGAGGTTTAAATGGTTCACGCACATTAGTTTTAGAGTACATTAGTTAAGAACAATTTTTTCAATATCATTCATGAGTCCAGGATAATAAATTGTTTCCAAGGCCTTTTTCTTGCAAGAAACAACTCCTTGATGTTAAAAAATTCACCTTTCTGTTTTTCTGGTATTATGAATCTTTTTTTTATAAAACAACACTTCCTTGTGAAGATATACGTCGCTTCATATAGGCCATTATTTGTTAATCAAGATTAGAACTGATTTGATATGCTTAGGCCAACCATTGAGTGTAATATTTTGCTTTTTGTAAGACGATATTCAAGTCAATTTCTTTTTTTAGACGTTTTTCACTTTCTTTTGTTGTTGTAAGCACTGAATAAACTTTTAAGTTATTTTCCAGGTTATTTTCCGTATTTATAGTCTCATTTATGGGATCTCTACTTAATGCATCTGGAACTTTTAAATTTTTCCTAGGAACTTACGTAATCTTACTGCAATTCTTCTAAAAGTTTCTTTAAGAGCCCAAGAAGTAGTTGATGATCAGCCTCAGCTTCAAAGTACCATTAAAGGTAAAATTAAGATTTCTCACATCCAAACACCAAACCTAAAAGTTGTTTTTCGATGTGGTTATAACGCATCTGAGTAGATGTCGGAGAAACATATGCAAATTCTCTAGGAAATCCTTCCTGTGGCACCAAGGCCATAATGGCTCGCATCGACAGGTAAAACAGTTTTCTTCTTAGGATCAAAATAACGCAACGTTGATGCAGAGGCTACAAGTTGTTTAATTTTATTTATTTTTGCTCTGTTGCTGTCCATTGCCATTGATTTTTATTACTTAACAGTTTTCTCAGACTATTTCTCTCATCTGACAGGTTGGGAACAAATTTAGCTAGGTATACTACCCTTCCCAAAAAACGTTGTAATTCTTTGCAATTTTTAGGAGGTGACGAACTGGTAATAATTGGGGTTTTATCAGAATCTGGAGAAATTCCTACATCGCTAATTTGATGACCTAAGAATTTAATTTTATTTTGCAAAATTTTGATTTTCTTAAGTGTTAATCCACTGTCTTGAATTTTTTTTAATACGGATTCTAAGTTTTTATTGTGTTCTATTCCCAAATATCAAAATATCATCGAAATATGTAATTTGTCCTGGTATATCTTCTAGCAGTTTTTACAGGGTGATCCAGTCATAATGTCATTAATTTTAAGAGCAGATAGAGAAAAATGAGCATAATACGATGGCGTGATTAAAGAAAAAATTAAATACATATTTAAGCTGAAAAAAAAAGATTTCAAATCATTATTTAACCCCTTTTTCAGGCTGTTACTGACCACCTGACGTCAGTCGGTTACTGACAATGCGCACGGCTACGATATGAACAAGGCGCCCTAGATGCAACGTTGCCATATTTATATATTTTCGCTCATATAAAGAATAAATAAACGGTTTGCTCACGTCAGCCAATAATAATTTGAAATGCTATAAATTATTTTTTATAAGCCTTCGGCCTTCATATAACCCCATATACAGAAGTCCATAGGATTTAGGTCCGGCGAGCGCGCTGGCCATCTTATGGACCTTCCTCTCCCTATCCACCGATTTGGACATTGATCGTCTAAAAATCCACAGATATTGCGAGTAAAATGGGCCGGAGCTCCGTCGTGCACATACCACATATCCTGTAACATCTGAAGGGGATGATTTTCAAACAATTCTACTAAAAATTGAAAGTAACACGGCCCATTCAGATGTTCAGATAGAAAATGTGGCGCAATTAAACGATTGCCATAAGCTTCTGCCCATACATTGCCACCGAATCTCCTCTGAAGGCTAAACCGATGAGTAGTATGCGGGTTTTCATCTGACCAAATGTGACTATTATGGCTGCAAAGAAATTAGCTGTGTTTCACTTTAAATAAAATTTAATATTGAAGTTACAAAACTCCAAGAGTTCAAATAATTTAAATTTCATTTCTTAACCATTTCATGTTCATTACAGAAATAATGACATAAAAAAACCAACACTAGATAAATTGTAAAGAGAGGGTGAAAACCTGTGTCTAGGTCACTACCTTCTAATTTGCACGTGCACTATAGTCTAGGTGCCAGATAGGGTTCCGTGGCCAATCAGAGGGCCACGGCTGCAAACAACTTATTCTTAAGTATTTTGACCTCCTGAATCCAAAAAACTTGGTCACAAAGCCTGAAAGTGGTCAGTTTAATTGTTATCAACAAATTAAATGTTTAAATGGCTGTAAAAAGTTTATATTTATAGCTAGTACACGGAACCCTATCTAGCTCCTAGACTAATACGAACTGTAGTAGGATCGTATTGCATGCAAAGTAGGGCAAAAAGTTGTCGGTCTTTTATCAAAGTAAAATCGTGTCATCAAACTGAATGTAATGAATAGGGATGATACGGTGTGCCTACAACCTCTGCTTTATTTATTTTCTTTTAACGAAAGTTGACTTCGAGAACTCAGGCTTGTTAAAATATTTAGCACTAAGTTGATACAATTGTTGAAATTACTTATAATAAAATACAGCATGCTCCTTTATTTACTTGCATACGTTTAACGCGGAACCCACAGTAAATGTGAACCACAGATTATGATGTGAACTTGGCAACGTTGTTCGCTTCAGCTAACGATTGATTCATGACATTACGTTACAAAATTTTCCAAGCATCCGGGCATCTGGCAGGGCCGCCCTCTTTAGCGGAAGTTGAGTTGATTTCCTTCATTTTTTAAAGTCGAGTGAAAAATTTCTTTTTCCGATTTTCTGTCTTTATTAAGCCTTCCGAATATGTGGTTAAAATTAATGACATGACAGAATCACCCTGTATACAGGGTGTCTCATAATTAGCTGCCAACCCTGAACAGGCCGATTCTATGATCAAAACTAAGTAAAAAATTTCATATGAACATGGGTCCGGAAATGCTTCCTAAGGGCACAGGGACCCATTGAAGAGGGAGGAATGTAAATCATTTTTTTGCAATATCTCTCAATCGCGTTGTGATAAATGAATGAAATTTGGTATACACAGCTAAATTTTGATGAGCAATTTGATGGACTAATCCATTTATTTCCACAAGGTCCATTGGGGTGGGTACGGGGGGGCCCTTGGTACTTTGCGTGTGTAACTTTTTCATCTTTGACTTTTTAACAAATTGGACAGCAAATTCCGTTTTCCCGAACTGTTTTACGTTAAAAAGGTACTCTTGTTTCAAATCGTTATCTTTAACGGTTTCTGAGAAAATCGCTCTTGAATTAATCCCACTTTGGTCAATTTCATAGTAATTTAAACAAAAAATAATAATAATAATTTTATACGTAATCAGTAATACACATTATTGATGTAGAACAATTATGATATGATGATTTGTTTATGGCTTTTGCGATGGTAATGCTGCGCGGCAGAACGCGAGTACGGCAGAAGGTTTCCAAACAGAAGGCTGACATCAAGGAGGACATTCCTCACTGTATTCCGCAATTTAGCTGCAACCGTCACTTTTCGAAGGGATCATAAGATGGAAACTTAATTTTGATAACAGACAACAAGCTATTTTAAAAACTGTTCAAAAAACCCTCCACCTTCTCTGATACAAAGTCTTGCCCTACGTGTAACACTTCTCGAAGCTATTAAGATGCTAAAACGGTTTTGACGAATTTCATTGGCTGCATCATTGATACGCTGCAGCAATTCCTCACGGGTATCGACTTCGGTGGCGTAAACTTTTTGATTTAGATATCCCCAGAAAAAGAAGTCCAGCGGGGTTAGGTCGGGAGAACGCGGCGGCCAAGCTACCGGTCCGTGCCTCCCTATCCACCGTCCAGCGAAATTTTCGTTTAGGAAATTTAGAACATTGCGACCACTATGTGCCGGGGCTCCATCGTGTTGAAAAAACATGTTACGTCGTAAATTTAGAGGCAGATCATCGAGAATTTGGGGAAGATTTTCTTGAAGTAAGTTTAAATAAAGATTTGAATTGAGACGTTGTGGAATTTCAATAGGTCCAATCAGAGTGTCGTGAATTATTCCCGCCCATAAATTTATGGAAAACCGTTGCTGGAAGTTTGTTCTCCGAACAACATGTGGGTTCTCTTCTTCCCAATAATGAGAATTATGAAAATTTAATTTTCCATTTCGGGTAAAAGTAGCTTCGTCACACCACAAAATTTTGGAAGCTTGCTCGTTGTCCAGCGACAAAATCCAGCGACAAAATTGCATACGTGGCGCAAAATCTTCTGGTATCAAGCCATGTACACGTCGATAGTGATAGGCATGTAGACCTTGTCGCTTTAATATTCTTCCAACCTGAAATGTTAGTAGCACATCTAATCAATTCTGTTAAGGAAATCTTTAAGATATGTAGTACCGTTGGCCGAGGAACATTTATTTGCCTTGAAATGTTCCGTATGCTAGTCGTAGGATCTTGTTCAATAGCGTCAAGGACCTCCGCTTCCCTATTAATCCTGGGACGTCCTTGACCCGGTGCCTTTCGAAAAGTGGCGGTTGCAGCTAAGTTGCGGAATACCGTAGGGAATGTCCTCCTTGATGGCAGCCTTCGGTTTGGAAACCTTCTCCCGTACTCGCGTTCTGCCGCTGCAGCATTACCATCGCAAAAGCCATAAATAAATATCATATCAACTAACTCTTGTCCCGTAAACTCTTCCATTTTTTTCGCTTAGAACTATTAAATTGGCAATCGGGTTGACAATACTTTGACATAAGAATACCTTGATAATTTTGTTTAAATTACTATGAAATTGACCAAAGTGGGATTAATTCAAGAGCGATTTTCTCAGAAACCGTTAAAGATAACGATTTGAAACAAGAGTACCTTTTTAACGTAAAACAGTTCGGGAAAACGGAATTTGCTGTCCAATTTGTTAAAAAGTCAAAGATGAAAAAGTTACACACGCAAAGTACCAAGGGCCCCCCCGTACCCACCCCAATGGACCTTGTGGAAATAAATGGATTAGTCCATCAAATTGCTCATCAAAATTTAGCTGTGTATACCAAATTTCATTCATTTATCACAACGCGATTGAGAGATATTGCAAAAAAATGATTTACATTCCTCCCTCTTCAATTGGTCCCTGTGCCCTTAGGGAGCATTTCCGGACCCATGTTCATATGAACTTTTTTACTTAGTTTTGATCATAGAATCGGACTGTTCAGGGTTGGCAGCTAATTATGAGACACCCTGTATTTGATAGAAATCGGTGAAATGCTCTCATAAATAAAGAATATCGACAATATCGCCGACATTAAAGAAACCCGATGTGCATACGAGGAGGTCAAGTCGGATTTTGTCTTTAGTTGTCACATAATAGAAATGCAACTACGGCTTTAAACAATTATATTGGAAATTATCCTGAAAGACAACCACCAAATAAACGGTATTTTTCTAAACTCATGACAAATTTGGAAATGTTTGGAACTTTTGAAAAGCTACATGCTAAGAAATATGTAAAAGACAATAATAACCGGGACTATGAAATAATACATTATTTCAAGAACAATCCAACATTGTATGTAAAAGAGAAATAAACATTCCAAAGACAACAATTAGCAGGGTTTTAAAGAAAAATAAATATAACCCATACAAGCTCATTGTGCAGGGGCTTCAGGAAAACGAATCTATTTATTTGATTGCCCCAATTATTGTTATTATTATTTCCTTCATAGTTCTTAGCATGTAGCTTTTCAAAATTTCCAAACAAACATTCTCTTTGTAATAAGATTTGGTGCTTGTTTCAGGATAAATTCCAATATAACTGTTTAAAGCCACATTTGCTTTTCTATTAAAATTAATATAGCACTCCAACATTTTTTTTTTCACTCAACGCCATGACCTTAATGCCTTTACAAATACCTATAATAATTGCGAAAAATTATACGGTGTTGTCAGATTTATTAAAAATATTAAAATATTGATTTTTGAGGTCGTTTTTCAAAATTTTTCTAACTTATCATTGTAAAGCCAAAAAAATTATCTATTCGTTAAACTCATCTTAAAATTCATTAGGGCGCCCATAAGAAAAAGAGACTTGATAATTCTAGCAACCGAAACGTCGCAATGAAAATCTAATTATACAGTGAAACTCGTCGAAAAAACTTACTGTGACAAAGTGTTTTCAGATTATAAAAATTCCTCTAAATAAAAAAGTTACAGATCATTTTTGGAAACGCCACTTTTACTTTTCTTCAAAATAACTCAAAAACTTGAACCGGTCTGCAAGCGCCATCAAGTTAGCAACAGAATTGTCTAATACTTTCCCCATTTAACTATTCCTAATAATAATAATAATAATAATAATAATGATAACGATAATGATAATGATAATATTATTGATAATATTCATAATATTGATGATGATGATGATGATCATGATCATAATAATAATAATGATAATGATAATGATAATGATAATGATAATGATAATGATAATGAT